>NW_022589711.1:74270357-74340103 GCF_004348235.1 Phoca vitulina | reverse complement strand
TCATTAGTTTTAGATATAGTGTTCCATGATTCATTGTTTGTGCATAACACCCAGTGCTCCATGCAGAACGTGCCCTCCTCAATACCCATCACCAGGCTAACCCATCCTCCCAACCCCCTCCCCTCTAGAACCCTCAGTTTGTTTTTCAGAGTCCATCGTCTCTCATGGTTCTTCTCCCCCTCCGATTTCCCCCCCTTCATTCTTCCCCTCCTGCTACATTCTTCTTCTTCTTTTTTTTTTTTTTATTGGATTCTTAATATGTAACTGAGCAATGTTCATGTATTTATGATGTTTACACTAATTCATGAAATGGCATCTTATTTATTTGATATAAAATTTAATGATCCATTATTGATCTCAAAAGGACAGGGCAATAATATTTTATACTATCTCAAGACTACAATATTTTAATAATAGATACATGATAATTTACATGTTATTAAGTAAATATGAGGTCTATCCATTATGATAAAAAATCAAGTTGTATTAAATTTATTAGATTATTTTATCAGAATACTAAGATATAATTAATAGGGAAACTTGTTGAAATAACAATCAAAGATATTGTAAATTAGCTTTTGGAAAACCTAGAAAAATAATTATTTTAAATGCTAATTATTAACCTTCATAAGCAACAACTATTTTGTGTACATCAAAATATGTTCATTTTTCAAACAAATTAAGGTCATTATCAGGCAAAGCACATTCTAAACCCAAACAAATTTATCAATCTCATGAAAATCACATATTTTGTTTATTCAAGCCATAATCCCAGAATCCTGGCTTGGCTTTGAGGTAAATATTCATCATTTTCCCAGTTAGCAATTTATTTTAATGAAAAATTACTGTGATGTCTGAAATACCACTTAACCAAATTCCAAACCATGGAAGAGGGATATAATGCAAATCATAAATATTTAAAATTTGTCCTGAAAATAAGTAATAAAATCTGATCAGATTTCCAGCAAATTATGACAATTCTGGGGAGTTCTGTAATTTCAGATATGAGCCCCTTCCAACAACAACAACAATAAATTTCATTAACATTTTACCACTATTCAACAAATACATACTTTACAAAGAAGCTTTTGCCTACTACAAATTATGGTTACTTTTACCTGGGAGTGGGGCATTATGAGCACAGATTCAGAAAGGGGAAGGGGGGATGGGAAAAGACAATACAGGGTGGAAGGAAGACAATACAATTTGGGGAGTGATATTTTAAAGTAAACATCTCCATAAATCAAATGTTCTTGAATTTTTTTTCTTCATAGTAATGAGCAATAGACTAGACTTCTATTACAGAGTTTCACAATAGTTGCAATTCTCAATCTAAGTCTCCTGTTCGTATGTGGGAACAGATTTTTGTAATCTAAAATAATTACATTGGGGGACTGTATCATGAGATTAACATCTATATACAATAGCCTCAGTTCCTCTGTTTTTCTCAATTCTTTTCACTCACAAAAATGCCAAAAGTATTCTACTTTAAAATAATAAAAAGTTGATTTCTCAGCATATAAAACTAAAGGCCCCTATGAATTATCTGATGTATTTGAAAATTTTAAAAATAAGAAGCATCGTGATTATGGCCATAAATTCTCATGGGAGTCTTTATATAATCTCATTATTTAATGCTCAATTATATTTTTTTATTCAGAGAGATACAAACAGCCATAATTACATATCTATATGCTATAAAAGAATATTTAAATTTGATATATGTATGTAGCTATATTGAAAAATATGCAAATAAGGGCACCTGGATGGCTCAGTTGGTTAAGCGACTGCCTTCAGCTCAGGTCATGATCCTGGAGTCCTGGGATCGAGTCCCACATCGGGCTCCCGGCTCAGCGGGGAGCCTGCTTCTCCCACTGACCCTCTCCCCTCTCATGCTGTTTCTCTCTTGCTCGCTCTCTAATAAATAAATAAATAAAAATCTTAAAAAAAAAAAGAAAAGAAAAATATGCAAATAAAAGCAATAGCTTGAAAATGAAAGGGTTTTTTGGGGGGAAATTTGTATTAGACTGTTAGAATATAAACATCAAAATAAAGAAAAAATAGATCATAATAGCATCTGCATTGCATGAAGACTCATGTGAGCGAAAGAGTGACACTGAGGATGAAGTGTATATGTTCTCCAATACCATTCATTTTCTCCTCCCTTTCTCCTCTCCTTTCTCTTCTCCTTATTCTCTCTTTCTCTCTACCTGTAGAATTAATGTTCAACATATGTAGTTTAATTTCTAATTTTAAATTTAAAATTTCATGAATCATGTATATAGCCTCAAAATGAAGCATATTTAATATATAAATTGCTTCTGTTTGTATGCATTTGGAATTTCCAATATGTAGATGATAGATGTGTTTAATTGTGTGGGTGTTCTGTGATTAGTGCTTTACATTATCAAAATCTGGAAACTGAAACTCAGAATTAAAATGCTGTTATCACTCACCTTACACTTAAGCAATCATTCAAAGACATCCGCCGCCTCGGGAATATATCTGTTCTGACTGCATAACAAATACCTGGACCTAATGTTAAATTACAATACTTAGGTCCTATCTCCCAGAAATTCTGACTTAGCAAATCTGAGAATTTCTCTAAATGTGTTGTTATTCTATCCCTCAAATCCAAGGGATAATGATATAAATTTCAGGTTTGGGAACTTGAACAAATGTCAGCTAACTAGAGTTGGCACTTGCTGCCCCTCTAAAAATATGAAACACTGTATCTTCATCTTGCTGAGTAGGATACAGTATCTTTTAAAGTTTTTGCAGTACCAAGCTACAAGAACTAACTCTTGATAACTGAATCAGAAAAAATTATATATTTTTCACATGACAAAGATTGACTGCAAATATGTGTGTGTGATATTTGTATATGCACACACATATTATTCATATTATTTCCATATAATCCATATTATTTCTATAGCATCAGTAATAATGTTCCCTCTTTTAGCCTTGATTTTAATTATTTGAGGCTACTCTTTTTTTCCTGGTTAGTTCAGCTAAAGGTTTGTTAATTTTTTTTTTTTATCTCTTCAAATAACCAACTATAGATAGAGACAGAGAGACAGACATTTATTAAAAATACATAGAGAATTATCTATTGATCTAATGTTAAAGATTGGGGATTTGGAATCATTAACAGAGTCTACTAGAAGGATGCAGAGTGAGGCTTAGGCTGTTTATGAAACAAGATAACACTTGGTATCAGGTGATTTGGACCAAGAATGCATGTTGATGAATCTCCCAAACTTGGACTGAAACCACATTAATACTAAAAAAATACTGATGACTATATGGTGGTCTATGAAAAGCATTGTTCACTAATACTTTTGGAACCCAGATGAAATAATAATAGCAGCATCACCTTGTCAAGACATTTAACTATGCATTAAAATTTGATTTAAAACACCCATATTGATCAGCATAAACTTTTACTTGACAAGGCTTGACTACAAATATCACAAACCACCTTAGCAAAATTGAGAAAATTAAGCTATAAACTTTCCTGAAATCCAACATACTAATTTAACCTTTCTCTAAGAGAGTCCCATCTCTTATTGACAGTTGAAGCTATAGGAAATAAAATGCCCTTCATTGAGAATCATTAATTAAAGGATTTGTAGGATATTTATTGTCTAAAAGTATGAGGTATTTTATTAATAGATGCTGTAATATCATTTAAAATTATAATCAGGAAGAAATTAATTACTGTTACTGATATATTCACTGACTGAATAAACTTCACATTTTTAAAATATAGTTTCTTAATTTTAACCTAGCTAAACAATTCCATATTGTTCTAGTTATTTATGATAAGAACTAACTTCTGGCATTAGTGGCCTTCACTGACATCAATGGCCAAAAGACAAATAAAACCTATTGCCCTAAAAATTCCAATTTGAAGTCTATCAGGCACTCAGGCACTGGAGAAAAATGCAAGTAAATAAGTTAATAATATAATAATAGATATTTAATAGATATAATATTATTTCCTTTCATATTCCTTAAAGAATCTAAAAACATTTACTAAAATAACCTAATATTTTTTTCTCTATTTTACATAATTCCTGTCATTTCCCTTAATTCTTTTTAAGCCTTAAGTCATGTTATGCCTCTTTATTGGCTTGCCTTATTTTTTTCTTATCTTACATTGTGGGAGTTCTAACATTAACCAATAGAAGATCTCAAATGAATCTTATTAATACTAGATTTAATGGAGAATATTGGTTCACTGAAAACATTAATTTTGTTTTCTATGTTAAAAGAAATTCTTTTTGGAGTCAAATTATTATATCCAGAAAAATAATCTTATCACCTTAGTTCACAGCTAATTTTAAGTGGATATGTAAAATGTGTAATTATATCAGATAAAGTCGATGAAGACAGATTTTAGTTTTGAAATAGAGTAATTTTTTTCTTAATTATCTTTAAAGTATCCTTTTTGTTTCTTACCAAAGTATTTCAAACCTAGAAATCTTGAAAAGGTGCTTATAGTTGAATTAAGACATCTAATCCAAGACTTGCACAATTGCTATTTGGGGTCTAATATTTCTATTCCCTCTCACTCACCCCACTAAGTGTCACTGGTGATAAAAGGTACTGCATCTATCTCTAACACAGATTATAGAAGTTATTAATTTGCTTCCCCGCCTGTTATATACATATGTGCAATCCAGAATATGTATGTCAAAAAATATCTTGCTTTTAGATCCAACACTGCATACTCGCTGTGATTAATATGCATTGACAAAGACTCCTCATTTTGTGATGAATATATGCATCTTTTTTTAATTGTAAAATTTTATTTTGATTTTATGTTTAAAACAACACACTTTCAGTTTTATGAGCCACCAAGAATGTTCTCTAACACCGTATCAATAGTAGAATTCCTGCTGTCCCTTAAAGAAGTTGAACATTTTTTATTTTTAGTATTCAATTTATTTAAATTCTTCTAGTATTTATGTTGGATTGTGGTGATGGTTTTCCCCCAACTTTACTGACATATAATTGACATATAACACTGTATGAGTTTTAGGTATATGACATAATGATTTTATATATGTGTATATTGCCAAATGATTACCACAATAAGTTTAGTTAACATCCATCACCTCAGGTAGTTACAGTTTTTCCCCCCTCTCGCCATGTGATGTTTTAAGATCTACACTCTTGGTAAATTTCAAATATACCAAACAATAGTTAAACAATAGTAAGCAGTACTGTATGCATTTTTAAAATACTTTCTCTATCACATATATAAGACTGTAATAATTATACACACATAACCATTTAAAAAAGGCTGTTTTTAGGGGAACCTTGGTGGCTCAGTTAGTTAAGCATCCGACTTTTGATTTTGGCCCAGGTCATGATCTCTGGGGCTCAGGTCATGATCTCAGGGTCTTGAGATCAAGCCCCCCATCAGGCTCCATGCTGAGGGTGGAGCCTGCTTGAGATTCTCTCTGTGCCCCTCTCCAGCTTGCTCGCTCTCTCTCTTAAAAAAAAAAAAAAAAAAGACTGTTTTTAATATGTATGTATTCAATTCTTACTATTTCTTAGACACAAATTAACTAGCATATTCAGAAAAAAGTTTCCCTTTTGTTCTGGTCTCTCTTGAGCTTAGTTATGGCCAAATGACTAAGCCTTGGCCAGCCAGAGAATTATAAAGAGAAGGGGTGTATGCTTCTTCCATACCAGTTCTAACAAAACTGCCACATTACCTCATCCCCACTCTCTTAGTAGTTTCCATTCCTTTCTGAATTGAGTGTCACTCTCAGGTAAATCTTGGTAGCCAAGTATAAAACAAGCAGTGTCTATCTTCTGAGTCACTGAATCCCCAAAGGACTATGAGGCATAGTGCCAATTCTCTTACCACTGACAGTTGGAATAGAGAAAAATAAGTAAAATAACATTGCATTCAACTGTTATTTTGGGGGTTATCTGCTACAGAAACTTCTATTAACATAACTAGTATAAATTCTTAGTGTTACCTTGTTTGTATCTGTGTTCCTTTGGTGTTTTATGTTTCAATGGACATTATTTTATTAACCAATTAATCTAAAAATAATGGTAAGTCATTTATGTAATGACCTAATCTAAAAATAGAAGAAACAGTGTTGACTATGAAGATAATCATTGTTGAAGTGGTGGGTGTAGCCATGATTTTTATTTTCCTCATCCTTTGGAAAAAAATGGATTATAACATAGAAACACAAGAAAAACAAACCAATATTTACTGAGCACATATTATATGTAGCTACAATGTGCCATTTGGTTTGCCTGTCATTTTACATTAATTACTTAATTTTATTCTTGTAGAAATCCCCTTATATATGAAGAAACTGAGGTTTAGAAACAAATTGTAGATGGATGTGTTGGAACTGGAATTACATCAAAGTCCTAATTATGCTATTATTATTCTAAATTTTAAAAATGCAAAAGTTAAGGATACACCATACTATTTTCCTGTTATGAAATTTAAAATGTGGTGTTTTTACTTTTTTTTAGAGAGAGAAAAAAAGAGAGTGGGGGAGGGGATGAGGAGAGGGAGAGAGAGAATCTTAAACATGCTCCATGCTCAGTGCTGACCCCACTCAGTGCTCAACCTCATAACCCTGAGATCAATCATGACCTGAGCAGAAATCAAGAGTCAGCCACTTAACCAATTGAACCACCCAGGCACCCCTGTGTTTTTATTTTTTAAATTTTATTTTCTTATTTTTCTATTCTAAAATATAGAAGAGTTATAGACATTTTCCTTTTCTTATAATATTTGTAAAGTATTTTTCCTTTAAATATCTGGCTGCTTTCTGCAAAGCTTGACTGTTCTTAATTGCTGACTGACATCATTCAGCTGATAAACTGTTTCAGCATCATTTAGCTTAGTAAGCACTTGTTTTTGTTTTTGTTTTTGTTTTGGGGGTTGCATAAAACATGGAATTTGTAAAGCTCATTTTGCAAAATGATGCATTCATAGGAATTTCAATTTGCATTTCTCATGTTTAATTTGCATCTAGCACAAGGACCTGAGAACATACATTTGATATATTCTGTAGGTCAGGAGATACAATTTTAGTGATTTAAAAAGGTTTAATTAGTAAGCACAAAAAATATATTCTATGCACAGAAAAACGTCCCAGGGGAGATTTACTAAAGAGAATATTGGTACTCGTTTTCAACATCTAATTCCAATTTAGCACTTAATTTTTATTCAATCTTCTGTATTTGTAGTTATTGTCTACATATAAGAGAAAGGACACTAATAAATATTTATTTGACAGCAATTCTGAAATTCAGATAGGATCCCTAAGGACCTTAGTACTAGAGTCTATCCTTATCTTCCTACTCCACCCTCTCCCCATTATCATTTAGAAGTATTAGGTCATTCAATAAATAAGGTAAATGCTTGAAAGTTTGACACCAATCCATACTAATGACCTCAATTGCATATTGGAATTCACTTGGATTGATGGTTCCTTAGTGTTGACATTACTCCACAAAGCTTACAGGCCTGGCTGCTGATTTTTCAAGTAGGTCATGCTTTTTCTGCATCTGTTTCAGATTCTTTGTCATAATTAGAAAACGAAGGGAGAGAAGCAGGCTCAGCAAATTGAACAAACTAATTAAAAAGCAAGCATAGAGATGATTTTTTCCCATCCATGTGAAATGACCAAATGCCTTTAAAAAGTGCAACTGTTTTTTTTATTATTATGTTATGTTAATCACCATATATTACATCATTAGTTTGGATGTAGTGTTCCATGATTCATTGTTTTCATATAACACCCAGTGCTCCATTCAGTACGTAAAAAGGGCAACTGTTTGAATGAGAACATGAAAGTATAAGACAACAGATTGTTTAAAATTAAACATATGATCTAAGATTTTAATTGTCTATTTTGGAGAAAGCCAGTCTCATTCTCATGAAGAATTTGGTTATTATACATTTAGACATAGCCAAATGTTATTACAATCTCCATAGCGATGATAGCTATTTAAACATTGAGAAAAAAATCACTTAGGGCAGGTACATATTCTAAGAAAATGCTATGCTTCAAAATAAACCAGTTTTCATTAATGTGGGATCAGTCCATGTGTGAAGAGACCAACAGCTAAATTAAAAACTTTCATTCTATCAAATAATTCAAGAAATACTAAATAAACCCTTGAGTTGGTTGTACTTTTCAAGGATCCTAAATATGTATGTTGCATCTTCTTTAGTTATGCTCAATATTTATCACTTCCTTTCTAGTTGTTTCCTTTTAAATTTTAATAAGATAATTTTTCCTTTCCATTCTCTATTTACTGAGTTTTTTTGTGGTGTCTATTTTGTTCTTAATTTTCCCCCTAATTTAGCCTTCATTTCCAAAATGGTTTTTAATTTTTTATATGTCCTGATTTTTGTCAGTTTTCATTTTTTTCAATTTCTTATTATCTAGATATCTCATTTCCAAGCAATCCTATTTCTGACTTTTTCATTCTTTGGAGGCCAATATAGCTTTTTAAATTTATTTTACTTTAGTTAAAAATATTGGGTAATTGTTTCATAAGATTTGTTGTCCCTATTTTTCTGTTTCTATTTTATCTTGAGGAAAATTTGACTCAATTTTATTTTTTTAAAAAGACTTTATTTATTTATTTGACAGAGAGAAAGAGCACAAGCAGGGGAAGTGGCAGGCAGAGGGAGAGGGATAAGCAGGCTCCCCGAAGAGCAGGGGGAGCCCAATGCAGGACTCAATCCCAGGACCCTGGGTTCATGACCTGAGCCGAAGGCAGTCGCTTAACCAACTGAGCCACCCAGGTGCCCTCAATTTTATTTTTTCTCAAGATAACTCTGAATAAATCCTTTTTGTTCTCCATATTTGAATAGTATTAGTTCTCCGTGAAGGAGGTGGTAAAGCCAAGGTATTTTCCAAAGTTTCTTGATTTCAGTGTTTCTTCATCTATTATTACCATCCATCATCCTCTCAAAATGTGACCTTTCTGTGTAGCCACTTCAAGATCTATTAGTTTTTTTCTCATTCAGAATGTTTTTGTTGTTTTCTATGTGGTTTCTCATTTTCAGATCTTTCTAAAGTTCTATAGGTACTGCCTTTTAAGAACATGGTCTCAAATTTTTATGTTGTATTTTACTATCACAGCCCTTTCTACTGTCTGCTTTCTTTCTACCCCCTACCTTCTAAATTAATTTCTTTTCTTTTTTTTTTTTTTAAAGATTTTATTTATTTATTTGAGACAGAGAGAATGAGAGAGAGAGAGCACATGAGAGGGGAGAGGGTCAGAGGGAGAAGCAGGCTCCCTGCTGAGCAGGGAGCCCGATGCGGGACTCGATCCAGGGACTCCAGGATCATGACCTGAGCCGAAAGCAGTCGCTTAACCAACTGAGCCACCCAGGCGCCCTAAATTAATTTCTTTTCTTTCATCCCAGGTTTTCTGGCTTGCTAAATTTGAATGTTGCATGCAGGGTAGTTTTCTGCTCTTTTGAAAATGAGAATTAAATGGAGATTTCTGAGATCTTTTAAGAGTTCTGACCATCACACCCTTATTTAATTACTTGCTGACTTTACAAGTATTTTGGTTTTGCACTTACCCACAATTCAAAGCCTGTAACTCCTTTTCCCAGTACTTGAAATCATTTACAAACTCAGTTTCTTGTGCTCTCACTCATGGGAAATCTTTTCCTTTTGGGCATGAATGTTGGTTGGAGGATCCGTTATTCTAAAGCTCTCAACACTTGGTAGTATCTTACTCCTAACCCGTGCACAAGCTCCTGATGCTATCCCGGTTCTGCTTTTTGGGATGATAACTAGATACAGGTAGTACCTTGTGTTTAGTAATTATATAATTATATAATAAGGGATTTCTCATCTGATAACTGCTCTTGTCTGTAAATCAGAAAGCAAAGTAATCTTCTGAGAATAATGGGAATATTTTGAAGTTTAAGAATGAAAGAAGAGATTTGATTTGATTTGTAAAGAACTGGAGAATGGTTAGAGAGATGGTAAGTCTGCTTAGTATTTCTAATGCCCCCCTGTTGTTAGTTTTTCATGAATTTATGGTGGAAAAAAATTTGTCTTGGTATGTCATTTTAGAATGGCTAGTTTGCTGAGGGGCTAGTGTGGAGAATTTCAGAATTAGATTCATTCAATATCGGGATTTTTCCATCAAGATTTGATAAAATTTAGGCCAGCAAAGGATCTATCTTTGTGAGTTAGCAATCTAAGCAGGATTATGAGAAAATTAAAAATAACAGGATAATTAAAAATAATATTAAAGGAATGGAAAAAAGTAGAGAAGTGGATTACATATTTTTAAAAGGTTGAAAAGAGGTCACAGTGAAATAAGCAAACTGAGAGTTGCTCAAGGTTGGTTCAGAGGAAGATAACTGAATGAATGATTTTGGAATTGGATTGATTTAATGTGTTGACAGAGTTGTGGACATTAGTGTGGAAGTGGCTGATATAAGTGGAGTAGAGAAGTGGTTATGAACAGGCTAAGGACTTCACTGGACAGAGTGATTGATGGAATGTCCGGCTGCTCATAGAAGTTGCACACTAACATAGCAGAGTTTGTAGTTTAAAGAGAGAATAAGTCATGTGCCAATGTATGATGAATTGTTGGTAGCAGGAATCAATGAAGGGCAACCACAAGGATGTGAGGAAAACATGGCATGTCTTAGTCTGTTCAGGCTGCCATAACAAAATACCACAGACTGGGTAGCTGATAAAACAACAGAAATTTATTTTTCACTTGCTGAAAGCTAAAAGGTCAAGGAAAGGATACTGGAATGGTCAGATTCTGGTGAAGGCCCTCTTTTGGGTTACAGACTTCTCATTGTATACTCACATGTTGGAAGTGGCTAGGGAGTTCTGTGAGATCTGTTTTATAAGAGCATTAATCCCATTACCTAATCATCTCCCAAAGTCCCCACCTACTAATACCATCACCCATCACCTCTGGAGGTTAGAATTTCAACAAATGAATTTTGGGGGATACAAACATTCAGACCATGGCAGCAGGGTTTCTTTAAAATCAAAGGATTAGCAATAATCTCTAAACTACCTGCAGAGATAACGGGAAACATAGATGAAAGACCCAAAAATCTGCAAAAATTAATTACACAAGAACTTGATTGAGCAGCCACAACTCAAGTGGTGTTCTCAATAGTGAGTTATTCAAAGAAAGTATGGAAGGAGAGACAACTTTTAGCTATGAGATTAAAGATATTGGGGGGTGTCTCAGCATGCATAGTTATTGAGAGTACAAGGGAAAAGTTTGGGTTTCAGGTAATAAGAAAGTTCAGAACACCTGAGGATGATAGAAAATAGATGGCCTGGGCCACATGAACTTTATTTATTTTTAATTTTTTTTGTATTTTATCGATAATTTTTTTTTGTATTTTAATTCCAGTTAGTTAACATAACAGTGGTATGTTAGTTTTAGGTGTACAATATAGTAATCCAACACTTCCATGCATCACCCCATGCTCATTACAGCAAGTGTACTCCTTAATCCTCATATTAATATTAACTGGTAAAGGCAGAATAAATTATGTGGAGAACTCAGTCTCTTTTAGGAAAGTAGACCCTGGGCCAAGTATTCAGAATTCCTGCCCCAGTCTAGAGTGATGAGTAATGATGTATTTTGAAATATAAACAGTATTTTACTGATGTAGAAACTATGTTAGCTTAGACAAGTTACTCAAACTGTTTTAGTTTCTTTACCTAAAAAAGTAACTAGTATCTAACTCAAAGAAAATCATATTAAAGCTTAATAATAAGTATTTATAACATTATTACCTGGTATATAGAATATGCTTAATATTTATATCATTAGTCCTTTTTAAATGTCATACCTGTTCTTTAAGACCTAACTCAAATTATATGGAAATAATGGGTTCTTTATGTGAAAAGTCATGTGTTTTATTTTTTATACAACTATTTATTTCAAAATTGTATCCTTCAGGGACTATAGATCTTGTTAATTATGTGTTTAAAAGGGGAAATCTGTGTTATAGCCTGAAAGAGAGATCAAGGTGGACTTTCTGCATTATGAATGTAAGATATTCATCAAAATATATACCCAGAAACTTGATAATTTAATTGCTCAAGACATTCAGCATTTGCTTTGTCAAAACATTTGTGAGAGTTACTTTTTAGGTCATGACACAATCAAGCAATTTCAAAAAATTCTATTGACTCTACTAATAAATATTAAACAGTATAATCATGAGACTGCATATGAAAAAAATAACAAATTCGTTTTCTCACTCAAATTTATTAACCCCTTTGGCAGCCTAGTTAGAGGTTTTCTAAGCAGAAATGCTAATATAAATTGTATTAGCTTTCATACAGAAAGCCAGTCAGGGCCCTCTTGTCATGCCAGCCTCAATTTTTAACAATACGTTGACAGAATTTTCCACTATTATGAGATGTATACCAACTGATCCACAAATACTTTTCCAACTTTGGCATAACGAGAGAAGTTTCAATGCAATAATTCGTAGATAACATGGATGCATATGTCACTTCACATTTCTTTGTGTGATAACCATTTATTCCATTAAACCAATAACATGGCTTTAGAACAAAGGTACTATGTGTGAGTGGATGCTGTGGGACTACTGTCAGTATGAGAAACTGACCTTGATTGTACAATAATTCATTTATTAGGCTGGAGGGCCAGAGCAAACAATGCAGAGAATTTAGCAGAAGGTAGTCTATATGCCACAGCACAAATTCACTCCTTAATTACCAATTTTCTTCAATCTTCAATGCAGCAGTTTTCCTTCCAGAGAAATACAGGTTTTTTATATCTCAGTCCTCAGATTTTTAAAAGAAAATTAATATCTAATTGTTTGAAATATAACTGTTGACTTCTGATTTATTTTACATCTGGTATGCTTTCCTCAAAATTCTCCATCGCCTATTTTTGAATGGATAGCTTTGTATTTTCTTCCATTAGGTTACAGGAAAACTTCTA
Organism: Phoca vitulina; assembly: GCF_004348235.1. NCBI lineage: Eukaryota > Metazoa > Chordata > Mammalia > Carnivora > Phocidae > Phoca > Phoca vitulina. Next base: position 74,327,110 of record NW_022589711.1, on the reverse strand, counting down.
TATTTACATTTGAGCCTTACACACATACACACACACTCTTTTGAAATCTAAGTTCATATTTATTCAGAATATCTAGTAAATGTTGTGCATTTTAGATAGAAATTCTTACTGACAGGCGTTTTCTAATTTGAGATACTCTGAATTGCCAACATTACATAGCACGTGAGTGGCTAAGGCCATACAGTGGAAGCACATGATGGTGCAAGAATTCTAGATGAAGAATCAGGAGAGCAAGGATCTTGATCTTGTTTTGTCTGTAACTATGTGATCTTGAAAATTTCTTTCTTTGCTTTTGTTTGTTTGGGACCTCAGTTTTCAAACTGGCAAAATGAAAGAGTTGGAATAGATGACCTCCAAAAGTGACTCAATCCCCAAAATATATTTATCTTCATTGGGAAGTTGGTTTGGCATATTGCATTGTCTTATCACTTCTCATTATAATTTCCTCTACTTGTAAAAGACTTAGGGTTATAAAATAAATTTCACTTTAAAATATAAATGTAAAGGGGCACCTGGGTAGCTCAATTGGTTTAACATCCGCCTCAATTTCAGCTCAGGTCATGACCTCAAGTTCATGAGATTGAGCGCTAAGTGGGGCTCAGGCCTGGGCATGGAGCCTGCTTAAGATTTTCTCTCTCCCTCCCCCTCTGCCCCCCCCACAAGTACTCTTCCTCTCTCTCTAAAACAAAACAAAACAAAACAAAACAAAATAAAATAAAATAAAATAAAATGTATAAATATAAGCACCTAACATTACCCACTTCTCCAGAGGGAAAAACTTAGTATACAGAAGTCAAAGTTAGTTAAAATTCTGTTTCTATATGTACAAACTGTTAAGTATCAAAAATTTTATTCCCAAGTAGTTTTGAAAAAGCACATATGGATTTTTAGTCTAATAAAATTATGTTTGAAGTCTGGTCTCCAATTCTATAACATTAGGCATTCAGCATCTATTTCAAGCTAGAATACCTTAATGGACGAAATAGGAAAGAAAGATCTATCCTCTTTACCAACTGCTAATACAATGTTGATTTAATTTAAAAGTATTTGTTTTACTATAGGGAGGAAGAATCTTTTACCAGTTTCTTCCCTTCTAACACTTTAATCTGTAAATGAACAAACAGAATGGCTTTTGAAGTGTCAGACTAGAACTTTCAATGCATTCTTAACTTCATCTATTCTTTCTTTCTCTGTTCTGTGTTTTTGTTGTGCATTCCAATGGTGCATCTTGCCAGAGGCATAATGTAAACATGAAATCAAACATCATGTTAAAAATACACCACTTTGGATGTTGCTTTTCTTTCTTTCAATGTTTGAATGACCAGAGAACTGACTTGATTCTAAGTAACATAGATTAACCCAGCCAATGGAAATCTTGGCAGTTATCCATTAATCGTTCTGCCTGCAAGATTCAATTGCCTTAAGTATTGTGATCCTTAAAAAAAAACATGGAGTCACTTGTACAATGGTTTCTCTGGTTACTTGTTATTTTATCCAATCCTAAATGAGAAATTAATAGGCAAATGTACAAAAGTAATAAAAACTTCTAGAGAAAAAAATGATCAAAACTTTAAAATTATTTGAGTTTAGACAGAGGGACAATATAGGGTCTGAAAGACACTCTACAAAACACACTTGAAAACTGTTTAGCATCCAGTTTTGGCCTTTCTTGATTATTCAAACTGTAAGGAAATTATATGGGACATAAAAGTAAAACAGTCATGTGCAAATTAACAAATAAGACTTCTTGAGAGATGTATTTATATTATAGTTAAATTTTACATGGGAAAAACCTATTTTAAGATATTTAAAATATGACATACTTGTTTTCTTTCTGAATAATTTAAAAGATTATAAATCCTAATAGTAACACCTCAGATTTGTATCATTCTCTGAGTCTTGCTCTTTTACACAACCCAATCTCCATATCAGGTTTGAGAACAGTAGAAAGTCTTGCGTCTCTGCATTGAGGATGAAGAGCTGCAGAGATGTGGCACAATTCAATATGTCTTCCATTGTAATAGTTGTCTCAAGCTTCAAATAAAGCAGTTATTGTTGTTTACTTAGTTAGAAAGCTACTGAGTCTGATTCCACAAAATTTCTTAAAATATCCTTGGTTTTCTGTATAGCAAATAATATTAAGGAGTATGGTAGAGTCCTAAAACTTGTTGGGGACAGCATAAATAACAGCAAAACAGGGCCAGGTAGTTCAGCCTATTGACCAAATGTAAACTGCCCATCATCTTCAATTATAACTGGAGTTATGTTTTCATATTACTACCATTTTGGGTGGGGAGATACACATACAATTAGGAGCTGGGATTATTGTATAGCTATATTATTTGTATCACTAGGATTATTGTAGCTTTCTTTATGTTGTCTCTGGCATTGTTCACTTTTAAGTTCAGGTTTAGTTTATAATTTATTGATTTATTGATTGTTTCTAGATCTAGATCAATATATAGATATCTCAACTCATATTCTTCTGTAGAGAATTCTTTTTTGTTATTGTCCAGAATTTTAGTACCTAAAGTATGGCACCTACCGAAAATATCTAGGATTTCTTCCTCAGTGATTCCATTATTGCAGTCATTGCATAAATCATGTCAAAACATAAAATATAGGAAGAATTTGAGTTTTAACACTGAATACGGACAGGTTAAATATACCATCTCTGCAAAATCCTTGGTGAAGGTATTCTACAAAATTTCCTTTGCAGTGGCAATGAGATGAGTTTATAGAAATCCTTTGATTTAGATAGGAGAAACATGTCTTTCGGGCTTCGTGTTTTAATTTCACATTTAAACATTTCTCAGTACATATTAAAATTCAGTTATTCTGATTCTTGGGATATTTCTTATGGAAATTACTTTAGAATTCCTCAATGATTTAGCTAAAAGGATGCTCATCATGCTGTTAATTATAAAAGTGAGAAATGATAAAGAAATTGACATGTGCAACAGTAGGAATATTTACATTATTTATAAATATCCATTAATGACATACTGTAAAATTATTAAATGCTAAAGGACTTTGAAAATATGTTCTGTTAAGTAATATTATTCTTTAACAAATAATATGATTTTATTGATGTGAAGTGTATATGCTTAAAATAGCTGAAAGTGTATGGATGGTTCCTTTAATGGATCTTCCATTAAAGATGGCCACAAACCCTTTGATATTTCTTTCATTGAAAGGTGGCATCTATTTCCCCTCCTCTTGAATCTGGGCAGACTCTGAGACTACTTCAATCATGGAATATGGGATAATTGATTATATGCCAGTTAGCCATCCCAAACTTTAAGGGATTAACAGTTTTTAGTTTGTTTCTTTAGAATGCTTGCTCCAGGGAAGCCAGATGCCATGTGAATAGATCCACTACCCTGACCACCATGCTGTGAGTAAGTCTAAAATATCTATGGGCATAGTCTGTATGAAGAGAGAAAGAGACAGAACCATGCATGCGCGCGTGTACACACACACACACAACGGGTGTTTGACAACTCCTCAATTCCTCCAGATATCCCACCAGGAACAAGACGTGAGTGAAGTAGCTTTCAGGTGACTCTAGACCCATCTACCATACATTTGCAACTGTATAAGGGGCCCCAGAGTAGAATCAGCCTGCTGGGCTGTGAGAAATAATAATAAATTATTGCTTTAAATCTTGAAATTTTGCTGCGGCTTGTTATATAACAGTAGATAACTGGAGCATTGGTAGCCTTTTGGTTTTTATTTTCTTCTCTTTAAAACCAGTTCTTTCTGAATTCCTGCGAATAAAAGGTGTTATTTATTAATAAAAATATCAATTATTTCAAGTATCTCTTTAGTTATGGTAGACTTAACAGTTGATGGTTACAATATAATATTGCCTCATTTGGGCTTTTAGGTGTAACTCTGTCATGCTTTCTCTATGTCAGTTTTATATATGGCCAGCTGGTTTCATCATATCAGACATAATTCAGTTCTGATATGACTTTACCCCCATGGCCATGAGCAGTAATTGGTTAAGGTTCTAGTGTTGACATATCTTTGATTAAAAAATTAAATTCATGGGGCGCCTGGGTGGCTCAGTCGGTTAAGCAGCTGCCTTCGGCTCAGGTCATGATCCCAGGGTCCTGGATTCGAGTCCCACATCGGGCTCCCTGCTCAGCGGAGAGCCTGCTTCTCCCTCTACCTCTGTCTGCCGCTCTGCCTACTTGTGCTCTCTCTCTCTATCTCTGGTAAATAAATAAATAAATCTTTAAAAAAATAAAAAAATAAAATAAAAAATTAAATTCATGTCTAATTTTACTGCTTAATATTAATGGATGGATTAAATCAGAGACACTGATTTAAAAGGCAGTGAAATAAGAGCTATCATTTTTAAAAGAACTAATCCTATACCAGTCACTCTGCTAAGAACATTAAATATATTTAATTATCACAGTCATTTTTTAACATAAGAACTATTATCTTATTCATCTTATAGATCAGAAAATGGAAACCCAGAGAAAGAAGATAACCCATGTAAGATCATATAACTTGTAGGAGTCTTAGCAAACTAACATGAGAGTGCAGGTTCTGAAGTCAGCCTGATGTCAAAGGCTGTTTAGCTTCCATGTTTTACTTTACTCATCCCTAAAATGGAAAAAATAATAATAATCTACCTCACGGGACTGACGCAAAGAATGAGAGATTGGTAGGAATCTAAATTTAAGCAGCATATTTATCTTCTTATACTATTCTTGAGAAAGTTGAATTAGTTAATAGAATTAATGCACTTAGAACAGTCTGGGAGTAGATAAACATTCACTAACTATTTAAAATAATGAGAGAAATGTTTCAAGCAGGCTATCAGAAAAATCCAGATGAAGAAAATAGTGCTTCAGTGTCCACAGTAATTGTTTCTTAAGTGAATACAAGATAATGGAATGGGGAGAAATGGACTAGTAACAGGATAACTAACTCCCAGTTCAACCAGTTACTAGCCATTAAACTTGGCCAAGTCACTTTGCTTCTTCACTTATAAACAAGAAATAATATCTACCTTCCCTACTTTATAGGTTGACTAAATGAAATTTATTATTTGTTTATTTAAATAAATACCCCTCTCTCAAATTGTTTGCCAATAGATTCCTCAAGTGCTTATAATGATCAGTGTAGAAATTTCAGGGTATGTGAACCTCCATGTATTCATTTTCACAGATAACTCTCTCTTTAGAGGGGTATTATTAGCAGAAATGAATGGAATGTTCCCAGGATGAAGTCAAGACTCTTAGAGTGGCCAAATTGTACAAAAATTATATTTTTCTGACAAATTTAGTAATATTACACTAAACTTATTCTGTACAATTTCATTTTTCTCCTGCAGAGACTTGTGATTTTGTCACCTAGATATATTTTTTTAAGATTTTATTTATTTATTTGAGAGAGAGAGGGAGAGAAAGAGAAGGAACAGGAGGAGTGGCAGAGAAAGAAGGAGAAGCAGACTCCCCACTGAGCGGGAGCTTGATGCAGGGCTCAATCCCAGGACCCTGACTGAGATCATGACCTGAGCCAAAAGTACATGCTTAACCAACTGAGCCACCCAGGCACCCCTGTCACCTAGTTTTTAATTTACATGACAATTCTGAAAACAAGACCCCAGTAGTCATTGATAAGAGGGCACCAAGAGTGAACAATGCCCCTGATATAAAATCTAACTTTTTAAAAAAGATTTTATTTATTTGTCAGAGAGAGAGAAAGAGAGCACAAGCAGAGGGAGTTACAGGCAGAGGGAGAAGCAGGCTCCCAGCTAAGCGGGGAGCCTGATGTGGGACTCGATCACAGGACCCTGGGATCACGACCTGAGCCAAAGGCAGACACTTAACCATCTGGGCCACCCAGGTGTCCCTAAAATCTAACTTTTTATGCACATCCTTTATAAACTCACCTCCTTAGTTTTATTGAAAGTGAAGATTGCTGGTAACAATTTGGTAGGAAGCAGAATCTAAATGTGCACAGGGTGTGAAAAATAGATACAGGATGAAGTTGATTCCAGATGGTGGAAAAGATTGATTGCCAGGCAACCTGAATTTTGTTCCTACCAATTTATTATTAGAAAAGTAATCTTATATTGTTACTTAAAGCTCCTAGCCCCAGTTTCCACATTTATACAAAAATGGTATTTATATCATTTTTCCAAAAGCATTTATTGAATGCTAATCTTTGCAAGTTTTAAAAATGAATTTATGGAGATTACACAGAATATTGAAAACAAACATGTATACACTGCCTATTGTAGAAGACAAAATGTTGTACATTATAAATAAGCACAATACTGAAGACAAATAGTAAAGGGAAAAGTTTCATTCCCACGGGAGAAAGTTTTATGTGGATGTGTCTTTTAGGCTGGAAGAAGAAGCAGTGATTTCTTTTTAGATAGGGGTGATGACTTTGCATTCCAGATGTAGTGAAGAGTCTAAGCTGAGGCCCAGTAGAGAGAAAAATCAGTGTGTTGAGGATACATTGGGAAGTCTGCAAAAGCAGAGAATGAGAATTCTTTGTGGTTTCTCTATGGATATTTCATGGGGGTATATAAAAATAGTAAGTAGGGCATAGGAATGGTTGATGACTATGCCAAAGTGGCATAGATTTTTACACTAACTTATTAAGCCCCTGATCTATATGTGAAGCCTTCACCAAGCACAGCTAATTGGAGACAACCAGTTTATTAATCTGGATACAAAGTCCTGCATGGAGGCCTCTCAACAATTGGGAAAGAAAAACAATCACACTGAGTTTGTTCTGAACTCAAAATAACTGAGCAGTCCAATAGCTATCAATAAATGTTAGCCTATTTAAAAAAAAAATAAACTTTTTGCTCTTATTTTTTTACTCTTATTTTTAAAAGAAGAAACTTCATATGTATATGTTGGAGTGAACATAAAAATAATCATTTGAAATACAAAGTGTAAATTCTACCAATAATATCAATTTTAAAGTTGCATATTGTTTTCTCTGTTGCTTTATGAAGAAAGAGATACAGAAAATAATACTCATATCTATTTAGAATATTTTTGATCAACTAATATCCATTAGAGTATATCACTTTTCAGAAATAATATAATACTGACTAATTTATTTTGTAATCCAACATAAATGCATTACAATTGCATATGATCAAACACTGCAAAGTACAAAGCAGTTGCATGTGTTTAGAGTTAAATGGATATATAACATAAATATTATAAAAGATACTAAATGAGATCTCTACATACATATATGTGCAGGTAAGCTATCTATTTCTAATGTATTGTTACAACTGCAAGAAAGAAGAAAATATTATACATTAACTTCTAAATGAATTGGTATATCAGGGAAGATGAGAATTTATAAAATTATGTTAACCTTGCCTTATGATATTTAATTATGTTCTGCCCAGGGGAGAAAAACATTTTAGTAATAATATTTTGTGATTTTTTTTATTGCAGTTTTGTTTTGTCATATTATTTCTTATGTTGCTTTCTGCTGGCAGACAGAAATGCCAATGAAACCACTGGGGCTGATGCCTTCTCATAACTACAAGGCATGGTTCATTACAGATAGCTTATTACAATAGCAGAAAACAAGTACCTTCCGAGAAGCTAAGTATATAGTTAGTTACACTTTAAAACTGCTTGTAGTATGTCAATGCAGTGGAACTGCAAAAAACAAATGATAGTTAGAAACAGTTGCTTGGACCTCAGGCAGAGAAACGTTTTAAAAACATCCATGGTATAAGAAATATTCTCATCCAAAGTATGAGAAATGTACCTTTGTTCACTTATAACTTCAGTGTTTGGTGTGAAAGTTTGTTCAAACATAGAGAGTGCCTCTGTGGACAAAAGGGGAAAAGACAAAAGGACCTACAACCAATTAATGAAGCTGGAGATTTGTGAAGATGTGAGTCAGTAATGGGAAACTTGAATCTGAGCACATCACAATTGGCAGCACTTGTTCTAAATTTCTATCATATGAATGGCGGTGTAAACTCAACACTCCGTATAAGGGGTCATCCATGAGAATTCTGTAGGTTAGATCTATCATGAACTATTAGAAGATGAAGGTTTATGCATGAATAGCTTAAACACAGAAAATTATATGATTTATCATTATTTCCCAGTATCACTTATCACTCCTCATAGTGATTACTTAATAAATAATTGATGATGATGGTGATGATGATTAATGATAAAGCTAATCACAATCATTACATTTGATCACATATAGAATGCCAGAAACTTTGAAAATATTTTATATAATTTTAAAAATACATCTCCTAAGAGGATATTATTATCTTCTTTTTGTAGACAAGAATAGTGATGCATAGAAAAGTTGAGTAGCATACCCAAAGTCAAATAATTATCATGTTAAAATTGTAATACTTAAAAAGTTACCTGTCTCTAAACCTAGGTACTTTAAACCGATTGTTTTTAAGTGAACAGATGAGTGAATGAATGCTGTGAGTTCTAAAGATTTCTCTTGCTTCCTGTGTATATTGGGGGAGGGCAGTGTACCCATTTCCTCAAATACTCGCAATGTTACAATTTAACATTTAGTAAGTGTCCATAAGAAGGAGAGGGAATGCATTTATGCCTTTAGTAGAAAAGTATTAGTCTTTTTCCAGATATTTCCACACTGCAATATTTTGATATGTTCATCTCCATCTGATCATTTATGACTTTTATATTCAGCACCAGGACACACAGTAGTCCATTCCACACAGACTCTGTCAGAGTATTATAAAAGGAACTATTTAAGTAACCCACATCTAAGTTAATATAAGGACAAAGATTAAGATATCATCACATGAACTCTTATTCTTCTTGTCTCTTTGGGTATACATCTGGTCAATTGGAAATAGGCACATACCCTTTCTCCCCTCATCTTGGAAGTAATTTATATTTTAGTTGGCTCTGATATTTTCTTGGAAAAAATTGAAAACGGTGATTGTTTTAATTTTATTTTAATGCAATTTGGTTTTAATTTTAGTTTTAACTAGAGAGGGATATCACAATGAATCCTTTCTGTCCATATAATTCCACACATTTATCCTTAATCACCATATCATTTTAGAAATATTATTACCAAGACCATTTTGGAAATAATCCTTTCTATTACTCCTATCCATGGCAATGGCTAAAAGAAGATTAGTGCTATTCAAACTCAACATTATCATGTTATGCCACAGTTGACTGTTTTAGGGGAAAAAATCTCACCCAGATGGACTGAGTGGCATCCATTTTAGGGATTATAGAATTTGGTTCAGGGACTATACCTTCTCTGTGGCCAATTTCTTAAATGTAGGAGGGCAAGGCTTGGCCATATTAATTGATCATTTTACCATGAAAACCAGGGGATTGAAAACATTTGAATAAGGATGAATGGGATTTATTGGAAACAGCAGGGAAGACAGTAAAAAGGAGAGAGAAAAGGAGAAAGAGAAAAATGCACAGTATTCAGCTCCCTGGTTCCATTTCACTGCTAAGGCTTGTCTATTCCAGGCCCTTCATTTCTCTTTTCTCTTCATAACTAGGCCTTTAACTAAGGTAATATAAATATATTTCCAACCAAGGAAGCAGTATGAGAGAAAATACTTGGAATGAGAAATAGAGATTTATCTACATGCTGATGTATCAAATAATATGAAATGTAAACACAATGAATTGGAATTTTACAAAATAATGTAAATGTTTCAACATGTATTCTAGAAGATTATTTTTTTATATTTTGATGTGTACATAATATATTCCATGAGGGTCATAATTAGCTATGCAAATTAAATGCAGTATTAAACTAAATACATGTGTTAAACTTAAGAATACATAAAGTCTCCATCCTTTAAATAATACCAGAAATTGATGTAGTTAAATAATTAAAAGGGTGTATTTCTGCTGCTGAAGATCTCAGAATAAGACTGGAAGAAAGTTTCAGCTTCATTAAACTGGGATTATTTTTTATAATATACTCTTATCATTTGCTTTCAAATTTACAGATGAACTTTCAGAAACCTCTAAAAGACATTTGCCATCTTTGTCCAATTTATAGAAAACATTAGATCACAATACAAACTAAGTTTATTGCAATATAATTACAAATTTGGTGATGGAAAAAGAAACATAAAATTTATAACTAGCATTTAAAATAATCAGTGTGTAGTCAGAAGTAGTTATTTTTTATCATTTATAGCTTTAGAGGAATTTAAAGAGAAAACATATCTTAAGTGATAATTTGCTGAACTAAAGAACAGTGAGAATGACCCTGGTTTCCAAAGCATTTCTCTGTTCAAATTTAATTACTTTTACTCTTTTTCATACATAAAATGAAGTTCTGATGAATTCAGTCTTTGAAAGAAGGATTTTTAGTTCTCAACAATGTTGGTTCATAACTCTCCCTAGAGCTTCCTTGTTGTAATCTGAAATTGGCCCCTGTGCTCAGAAGATAGAAAGAAACCAAAGAAAGAGGCAAGCCACTCCAAGTTGGTAGGTGGCAATTTGTTTGTTTGTTTCTCTTTTGCCAACCCACAAAATTTTGCTTCCTTCTGTCATTCCCTAATGAGAGTAAATGGCAACTCAGTTCTATTACTCAGATTTAAAACTTTGATGTCATCTTTGATACATATCTCTCCCCGCCCCCATGCAAACCTTTCTTTGAAATATAGCCAAAATGCAACTGCCTCTTAAAATCACACTTGCTTCCATACTAGCCCCATATAATCTGTTTTCTGCCTATTAACCCTTAAAATTCAACCTGCTGTTTTCAGTTCAAAATGTGAAGAACTTGAAAATCATCACTTCTATCCTTATGGCAAGGAGAGAAAAAGATAGACAAACTGAAAAACAATGACTTACATTGCACACATCAGAAAACTGAGGTCTTGGGCAAACAACAACTACAAAATCTTGAAAGATTGGTGGATGCAGAGAGTTGCAGTCACAATCTGCTCAAATGGAGAAAAATCCAATTAAATGGTAAAATTAATGAATTTCTGGAAGCTGGATGTGGACAACCTTGAGAATGAGAAACTCCTGGAAGTCACAGATTTAGGGAGATCTCCACACATTTGTGTGTTTTATTTTCATGAACCCCACCAAGGTTCTGATGGTGCGGAGTTAAAAAGATCCTCTTGTGGCTCTGGTAGGAGCAGAAGAATAAATGTGAAATATTCCTAGAGCATTATTAATAACAAAGGTTTACTCTATAGAGGAAATATCTTACCAAAGCCTTATCCCACCTGGGGAAGCACATTTCTACCACTGCAGCCCCCAATAGTATTTCTTTTTTCTCATGGAAAAGGGAACATAAAACTAAGATATGTAGTTGTACATTAATCTGGGGGAGCAGAATTAACAAAAGACAGGCCCATAAAAGACAGACTTAGTCATAAGGTTATAGAGTTCTTCTTACCCCCCACTTCTTAACTACAACATCAACAGGGCTTCAGTATAATAGTAGGAGATGCAAGACGCAGGTGCTCTGAGTTATAGTATTTAGGGAAGTCTGAAGTAAAAAGGGGACACAGAAATAAGGACCTTAGAAGAACTTGAAGCTTCTGGCACTATAGCCATAGCAAACACTGAAAACTAACTCATAGCCAGCCTAACATAAATCTTCATGCTAGAGATCTATTTACTTCCATTTCTATTACCTGATACAACCTGTTCAGCTTCCAGAATAGATTGCAAGACATGTCAAAAGGCAAGAAAAAACACAGAAGACACAGGGCAATCATCAGAACCAGACTCAGACATGACATAGACTTTGGAATTTTCAGAGAACTTCAAATATCTGTGATTAATATGTTAAGAGCTGTAATTGAAAAAAAAATACACACAACGTGCAAAAATAAATGTATAATGTAAGAAGAAAGATTGATACTGTAAGAATTAGAAGGAAATACTAGAAATAAAAAAATACTGTAACATAAATGAAGAGTTCCTTCTTTCAGTGCAGTCATCAGTAGACTCAAATTGACCAAAGTAAGAATCAGAGAGCTTAAGGACAGATCAAGAGAAATGTCCCAAACTGAAATGAAAAGGGAAGAAATAGTTTTTTACAAAAAAAGACGGATCATATAAGAACTGTGGGACAATTTTTAACACTGAACATACACATAATTGGAATATCACATACCATATAGAGGATGGAGCAAAAGAAGTCAAGAAGAAAAAATATCCTTTACCAAAAGAGAAATAAGGGTGCAAATTAACATAGACTGCTAATAGGAAACTATGAAAGTAAAAAGAAACTAGAGTGAAATATTTGATGTTAAAAAAAAAATCTGAGAATTCTATGCCTAGAGAAATGATCCTTTGAATGTGAAGAATAAATGAAGAGCTTCTCAGACAAACAAAAATTTATCACCAGGGAATTTATCACTAGCAGACTTTCTCTGCAAAAAGTGGTAAAAGATTCTTTGGGGAGAAGAAAAATGATACTCATCAGAAACTCAGATCTACAAAAAGGAAGAAAGAACATCTGAGAAGGAATAATTGAAGGTAAAATAAAATATTTTAACTTTTTATTCATAATTGCCTAATATAGAAATATTAAAAGTAACAATAATAGCAGTGTATCTATGATGATAGTATATGGCAAAATAAGATGAATGATAGTAATGCTACACAAAATAGAAGGAAATGGGAGTATTCTCTCATATGATACAGGAACTAAATGTGAAGTGGTATAATGTTATTTGAAGGTGGGCTTACATTAGTTAAAAACATTATATTGCAAACTTAGGGAAACCATTAAAGAAAACTAAGGAGAAAAATGGAATCATACAAAATGCACAATTAAACCCTTCTAAAGAAAGAGAAATAAAAGAAAAAAGAAACAAAAAATGAAATAGAATAATAGTTATACATGTGGTGGATATTAATCTAATTATATTAACAATCACTTTTAAGGATAATAGTCTAAATACAATTAAAAGACAAATTTTCAGTGTGGATTGGAAAAAAAAAAAAAACAGACCTAACTCAATGTTCTGTAGAAAATAAACACTTTAACTTTTTAAAATTTTAATTCCAGTGTATTTAACATACAGTGTTATATTAGTTTCAGGTGTACAACATAGTGATTCTTGGCAGTTCTATATATTACTCAGTGCTCATCAGGGTGGTGTACTCTTAATTCCCTTCACCTATTTCACCCATTCCTACACCTACTTCCCCTCTGGTAACCATCTGTATCTTCTCTATAGTTAAAAATCTGTTTTTTGGAGAGAAAAAAAAACTTTAAATATCAGCTCTTAGATAGATTAAAACTGCCAAATATTACCAATCAGAGAGATAATTCTTGTTCCTTGATATAAAATAGACTTCATCATCATTCCCCATAATATTACTCTGCTTTTTTTCTTATCATAATACTTATTTTCACCTGCTATGTATATATGTATGTGTACGCATAGGTGTTTGTGTGTGTTTAATATCTCTCTCCCAACAGCACATGTAATTCATGAAAGAATTTTTTCTATGTGTGCACTGCTTTAACTCCAGGGTCTAGAGCAGTTCTAGCATAAGATGAGTTAGGAATATTCGTTGAATCAATGAGTGATTACATTAATTGTATTAAATAACACCCTTACAGGGTGCCTGGGTGACTCAGTTGGTTAAGCGTCTAACTCTTGATTTCAGTTCAGGTCATGGTCTTGGGGTTGTGAGATTGAGCCCTGCATCGGCTCTGCAGGGAGTCTGCTTGAGATTCTTTCCCTCTTCCTCTTCTTCTGCCCCTCCTCCAACTCACACTCTCTTTGTCTCTCTCTCTCTAAAAATAAATAATCTTATATATATGTATATATATATGTATAAAACACCCTTTCCCCCAAAAAATGGAATTAAAAAGATGATATCTATAATTTGAAAAATATTGACCAACATGGGTATTAAAGGTAACATAAGTAAAGATGTAAATGAAATATTAATACTCTAAAGTAACAAATATGTATAACTAAATATGTAAAATAAAATACATATATGTGATACAGTTATTTCAACTTATAAAAGTATATACTATAAACAATCCCATTTATAGTATGCAGGCTGGAAATTTAAAAGAAAAACTAATTTTATTATTTCCACCTCTCATCTCATACCAATCTACTACTAAGCTTTTTTGAACTTTGTTATGACATGTGGCTTACTGATCCATAAAGCACTCACCATCCAAAAAAAAAAAAAAAATTATATATTTCCTTCTTCAATACACACAGCATCCACAAGGGGATTTTTCTGATATTTAAAGATATCAGAAAATGAGATACATAATATATAATTTCAGATTCTACTGTGATTTATACTGGCTTTAATCCAACTTTATTTTGATCTACGTTTAAAGTGTTAGAAATGAAATTCAATGCTTTTTCTCAGATACACAGTTTATTAACTATCTTCAAACTCAGGGCACGTTATTTGGTAGACCTAAATGCTGCTAGCCACAATCTTTTTGAATTGATATGATATGTGACTAAGAACTGCTCCATGGATTGCTAGTTCATAGAAAGAATTCTCAGGTGGTATTTGGAGGAATACTTAAATTTCAAACAAAACTGGTAAATTGTTGCCTTGCCATTTAGTATTTAGAGAAAATTATTCATATAAAATCTCTGAGATATATGCCTTTATAATTTTATAAAATTTAATGAATATGTATCACCATACAAGCTGAGCTATAAAGCCATTGAATGCTGATAGTTTTGATTTACCAATTTTTTTTTTTTTAGGAGGAAGTAGTTACATCGTGGAAATAACAAGTTACTTTGAGTGGATGTTCCTGATTTATCTTTAGAGAATGCAATAATAAATTAAAAATTAATGCTATATTACCAGTTATCTAGTCTGCCCCTTCCATGGTCACACATTTCTTTAGTGGCCCATTAAAAAACACACAAAAGTAACCTCTGAGTCTACAACTTGCTGGGACTTACAGTACAATGTTGAAAATGAATGTGAGAGGGGACATTCTTGCCATCTTCCTGATATTAGTGGGGAAATTTTTAGTTTCTTGCCATTAAGTATAACATTAGCTATAGGGGATTTTTGTAGATGTTCTTTATCAATTGGATGAAGTTCCCCTCTATTCCTCTTTTTTTTGATATTTTGTCATTAATGAGTGTTAAATTTTACTAAATGCTTTTTCTGCATCTATCAGTATAATCATTTGATATTTCTTCTTTAATCTGTTGATGTGATGGGTTACACTAATTGAACCAGCTTTGCACACCTATAATAAATCCCACTTGGCCATAGTGTATAATTCTTCTTATAGGCTGTTGGACTCGATTTGTCAATATTATGTTGAGAATTTTTGAATCTATATTCATGGGAGAAATAGGTCTGAAGTTGACTCTGTTTTGAAGCAACAATGGGGCCAACTCCAAGCAATGGTTTGTGATTGGTCTAAATTAACTGTAACATTGCATACTGTACTTTATTGTCCTCTTTTGCAGATTGATGTGATCAAGTAATTGAGTCCTGGCCAGTAAGACAAAACCTGCTGAGACGATTTCTTCCAAAGATTTTTCTTTGGTGATAAAGGGGATAGATGTGACTCCTTCAGGCTTTTTAACATTCCTACTTTCACCGTCTTCATCACTGAATATAGGTATGGTGCTTTGAAGTGAAGTAGCCATCTTGTGATCGTGAAAAAAATGTCCAGAGACATACTTACCAGCGATATTTAAGTCACTGACAAAAATGCCAAAAGAAAGGATTAACTCTAGATTTTCTGTTATGTTAGCAAAATAATTTTTTTAATTTCTTTTTTTTTAAAGATTTTATTTATTTATTTGACAGAGAGAGACACAGCAAGAGAGGGAACACAAGCAGGGGGAGTGGGAGAGGGAGAAGCAGGCTTCTCACTGAGCAGAGAGCCTGATGCGGGGCTGGATCCCGGAACCCTGGGATCATGACCTGAGCCGAAGGCAGACGCTTAACGACTGAGCCACCCAGGCGCCCCTAAAATTTTATTTTTTAAGTTACTGTTAGATATCTGTTTACTTACAATGGAAAACATTTCCAATGATATGGTTTCCTAAAAATATTGGTCTACTTTATTTTAAAGGGACTAATGGTTTTGAATTATGTCTTGTGTATGTGTTTCTTAGTATGTTTTATAATAAGAAACCAGGAAATCATAACTTTCTATCGGTTATTTATTATGTTAACAATATTTTCTAGTTTCACGAGAATTTATTGAATACACACTCTACACAATAATAGCACAGTGAATCCAGTGCCCAAAGGGTTAACGGGACTAATAAGCACAGCTGTAGACTAATAAGTGCAGCTGCAACTTTTTGCCCAGACCTTTTCATTTGCCTTTAAATTTCCCTGTGACTCTCCTCCTTTGGGAAGGTGGATTTGAGGTTTGCCTTTCCGTTTCTTTGTTTGGCTGCCTCTCGAATAAACCCTTTTCTTGCTGGATACTCGATGTCTCTGCGTTTGATATCTGGCAGACAAATGCGTTTGGTTACAAATTTGACCAGCCAAACCAGGAGCTCTTTGCCAGTGATTTGTTAGGCTCCAGCCAGTAACCGGAGTCTGGTAGCAGGTCCAAGCAGCTGCCTAGGCTCTTTGTCCTAGGGACTGTTCTGCCCCTCCCCCACATACCGCCACTGGGGACCTCCAGCCTTCGGTGCTAAACTTAAATCTTGTGGCAAGGAAACAGTTTTTGGTTTTGGTTTGGACAGACCTCTCTTGGTGAGTATTTCATGTGCAATAGCACATGAACTTATTTCTTCCTCCCGTTTGGTTTGGCTTAAATTTCTTCCTCCCATTTCGTTGCCTCCAAATAGGCGATTTTGGTTCTCTTAGCTTTCTTTTCTTGCTTGCTTAAGAAAAGTCTAGCTAGAAAGCTGTTTGGTTCAGTCAGTGAAGCTCTGACTTTTAGGGAGGAACTAGAAAGTAGGAAGCCATTTGGTTTAGTTGCTAAAGCCCTGACTTTCAGGGAGGAACTAACGCTTACAAGAGACACTACTGGCTTCATTTGGTTGTTTTGTTGCTGTGGCTTTTGGTATCTGAATAAAATTCGCCATGTTCTAATTGAGAAATGGGAAATGACAATTTGATCCCCACAGGCAGCCCTTCGGACTATGTTCCCCAAAGTTGGGCATTTTTTGCAGCACTGCTTGGCCACAATATTAGACTCCAGTGAAAACTGACCAATTAATGGCTCCATAAATTATACTACCATCTTGCAACAAGATTTTTGTTGTAAAAGGGAGATACCTGGAAATTAGGCCTTTAAGATTTTGTTTGTATCTTGTTTGTGTATTTGTATGTGTGTCCATGTGTACTGTAAATGTGAAAGATTTATTCTACCTCTGGATGGTACTGATAACATTAACTTGTAAAAGGGCTCTATTTAGTTGGTTTAAAGGTAAGCACTTGTAAGAATTGGGCATTCTAAATCTCCGAAAGATAGAAACTAATCCAAATGTTTTACAAGTTCACATGATCTGGGAAAATACTTGGTATTAAAGCTAATTTAAGGTTGCTTTAATTAAAATATGTCTTAAATTATCAAATTACATATAAAACTTTTATTCTGCCTATGCTTACTGAAAGTCAAATAGGTTCATGTTATCTCCAATGCAAAATTTGTAAGAAAAAAAAACTTTGTCTAATGCATTATGAAGTTCTATGAAGTTTTATGGGTAATCTAAGAACAGAAACAGGTAAACTATTTTAATAAGTATAATTAAGACCACTGGAAATAATGAGGAAAACAATATGCAAGGAAAGAGACTGGTTAAAGAGGAAAAACTTAGGACTAAAGCTGAATGAATGTAAAAACAAAAGTTGTAGAGGTTTATGAGAAGGAAACCTTTGGAAAGGAATTTTGTGCATGTATGGAGAATGGTATATAAAACTTATTAGGGAATGATCAACACCTGGGGAAAAGGGAGACTAAAAAAGCAAGGTTAGGCAGAAGTCGAACAGTGATACGGTATCAACAACAGAAGCCTTAAATGAGTCTCTGAGAAGTTCCAAAAGTTGGATTACCCTTCAGAACCATCTTAAATAGGGAAAGCGGGTGGACTTTTATAAGTCATTGGATGTGACCACCTGGGAAGAGGGCATGACATTGGAGACACAGCTGTCTTCAGTATAGGTAATCCCCAATGGTGTCTGAGAGTTGAGAGTTTTGGCGGCATCCCACAGCTGAGAGTCCTTCCTTCCTGATGGAGACTTTGATCACATTTCAACCTCCCCTGTAAGAACACAAATCCATGCAGTGCCCTGGATGTCCTTGTCCCAATTAAGTGTATATCAACAGGTGAGTGATAGGAAGGAAAATGGAGGGATTCCATAAGGTTTTTTTTAAAAATCCATCTTGTTGGAATGAATGAGTTTTAATATCAGAAGTACATGAGTATAAGATTGTAGTTGGGTTTTTCGCCCTGTTAAAATGACAGTCTTCTTAAGACTATTAGTCTAAATTGTAAACAAGGGTTTTTATTTACTTTGAATAAGTCTACAAATCTAGTCTGCCTAGAAAACAAAATGTCTATGTTTTGTCTTTATGTGGTCTCTACTTCAGAAAGTTGAATCTTCT
This sequence comes from Phoca vitulina, assembly GCF_004348235.1. NCBI lineage: Eukaryota > Metazoa > Chordata > Mammalia > Carnivora > Phocidae > Phoca > Phoca vitulina. Next base: position 74,308,546 of record NW_022589711.1, on the reverse strand, counting down.
CAATATTAAAAAAACTTGACAACTATATAACCCTCTGCATTTGCCTTTAGAATCTCTTATTGCCACCTTTGCTAAATAAGTTTTGTAATGAGGGGCGCCTGGGTGGCTCAGTCGTTAAGCGCCTGCCTTCGGCTCAGGTCATGATCCCAGGGTCCTGGGATCGAGCCCCACATCGGGCTCCCTGCACAGCGGAGAGCCTGCTTCTCCCTCTCCCACTCCCCCTGCTTGTGTTCCCTCTCTCACTGTGTCTCTCTCTGTCAAATAAATAAATTTTTTTTTTTAAAGATAAGTTTTGTAATGATCTGTAATCCTATTTAGGCATGTGCCTTAAAACCTGATATTTCAGACAAAATTCTCAAAATTCAACTTATAAATAAGGGCTTTTTGATTAATTAGGCTTGTTTATTTGGTATGTCAAATTACACGGGAAGCACTGTCAAGTGATGATAAGCCTTCCTAGGTTATATTGTATGGGTGAATGCTATCATTGTTCCAGAATTTCCTAAGGGTTTGATATGTCCTTGTATAATTATTGAGGTGTTGTGTGTCATAGAAATAACCAAATTTCCATGTCAATTGCATTGTAATGAACCATGGCCATCTTTGAGTCTTGTCATTTACAGTTATTGTTTTACTCTAATGCTCTTGCAAATGTGTTTCTGCCTTAAGGAAATTCATAGATTCTGACAACTACAGGTCTGTAATAATTTCTAGAACGAATTAGAAAACTGCATTCAAACAGACACGGGATTGACTGAATTGAGGAAGAAGAGTTGTCAAAGTCTCAGATGCTGTAGATTCCTTTTGTACATTGAAGCAAATTCTGTTAGCAATAGCAAAGGACAGAAAACAAAGGCTTCCGAAGATGCATGTAAGCATGAAACACTTTAAGCCATCCAAGAGATTCAAGCTGAAGAAAACCATTTTAGACTGATTGTCAACTCACCCTATCATTTTTGATCATGAATTTTTTAGGGCCTGTTTATAATGAGCACTCTTTGAAGGAAGCCAAAAATATGCAAGTGACACCCCAAATAAGGATCATAACCACTTAGACTCTGAACATGTGATTGCAATGAAAGCTGGAAAGCAAAGAACTGTTAGCAGTGCCATGGTAGCTGGTCAAGATTCAAATACTTCAGAAATCATTATCAGAAAGATTAAAAGTGGTTCCTGGAGAAACAATAGATCTAATTTACCACCAGCTATTGAGAAAGTACACTGTTATGCTCAGCAATGTGTCTATCCAAGGCTATCCACAGAAGTGGATCAAATCCCTCAAGATTTTTGCCTTGAGTTCTGGAAACAGAGCCAGTGGTTAAATAGCTTACCAATCACTGCTAGGGAGCTGGAATCTCTGATTTGTCTAATAGAGGCAGGAGCAAGGTTAGAATTAAGAACAGAAACAACCAAAGAAGATGCTAAGGATTTCAATTTTATCAACTTTGGCAAACTACCAAGAGCTAAACATTCAGGTTGCTGTGTAAAAGGACTATCAAGCCAATATCTCCAAGGATTATTAAAGAATATGAAAAAAAATACTATGACTCTCATTGAAAACACTACTGGTTGTCTGTTTGCTTTTCCAGATTTAAGGAAATTGTTTCTCATAAGCTATCTATGACTTAAAGAAATATGGTAACAAATACTTTTTTTCCCCTCCAGAATTCAGAAACCTTCAGTGAGTATTCTTAAATTTTCATGGCAATGCGCTTATTTGCCTAAGTTCTATAAGAATCTGTTCTCCTTATGACAGAACACTATTAGAAATGTTGGTCATATTACTAAAGCTTTGACTGGAATGTCATATTTAAGGAGATATGCATAGACTCCTATATGATCGGACAGCTTTAGGGAATTAAGGTTGATATATGGAACCACTGAAGCCCCTTGTAAAAATCAGCAAGTACCTTGCTTACATGGTTTCTAGCAGCCTTACCAGGTGAGTAAAGAGGGTCACTTCCTGGCAGGTGCAGGATCCTCAGGATATTATGGGGACTTTGAAAAAAGAGGAATTCACCCAAATCTGTAGATATTGCAGGCAAAAATCTGATGGCAAGTATTTGGCTTGGCTTCTTAGTCTCAAGAGGCTCTTAAAAGTTCAATTTGAAAGATGCGAGCAAGATGGCGGAGGAGTAGGAGACCTGGATTTCGTCTCCTCTCAGGAATTCAGCTGGATAGGGATCAAACCATTCTGAACACCTACAAACTAAACAGGAGATCAACGAAAAGAAGAGCAACAACTCTCTGAACAGAAAAGTGACCACTTTCTGGAAGGTAGGACGTGCGGAGAAGTGAATCTGAGGCGTTATTCGGGAGGATAGACGGCGGGGGAGGGGCCTCCGTCGGCCGCTTCTGGCAAGTGATAGAGCCACGGAGCACAAAATCGGAACTTTTAGAAGTCTGCTCCGCTGAGGGACGTCACTCTGGTGGCGAAGTGGGGGGTGGAACCCTCGCGGGACAGTGTGGTCTCAGGACCCTCGGGGTCACAGAAAGACCGGGGCTGCCTGAGTGCGGCAGAGCTCCCAGGTATCGGAGCAGGGAAGCCGGCTGCAGAGACGGAGCCCAGGCGCGGGCTCTCAGCTCGGGGTTGCCATAAACCATGATCCGCGGCACAGTAGGGCCACTGCTCCTCCAGCAGGGACCCAACAAGCGGCAGACCCGGGGAGACTCACCTTCTTCCCCCGGGAGGAGAGGTGCGGGAGCGCACCGCAGGGATCTGCTGGGTTTGGAGACTCCACACGGGGTCGGGTGCCAGATAGAAAGGCGCGGTCACAGGCCGGGTGAGCGCGGAGTGTGGCCGGAGACCGGGGAGACGGGAGTGACTGACTGCTTTTCTCTGGGGGCTCGCTGAGGAGCGGGACCCCGAGTTCTCGGCTCCGCCGGGGCGGAAACTGGGAGGCCGCCATTTTCACTCTCCGCCTCCAAAGCTGTACGGAAAGCCTGCAGGGAACAAAAGCTCCGGAGAGCAAACCCGAGCAGATTACTTAGCCTGGACGGCAAGGGCGGGGCAATTTTGCCTCCGGCAAAGACATTTGGGAACCATGGCAACAGGCCCCTCCCCCAGAAGATCAGCGAGAACAGCCAGCTAAGACCAAGTTTACAGATCAATGAGAACGGCAGAACTCCAGCGCTAGGGGAATACCGTACATAGAATTCATGGCTTTTTTACCATGATTCTTTAGTCTTTCAGAGTTAATTATTTTTTTTAACTGTCTTTTTTTCTTTTTTCCTTTTTTCTTTTTTTTGAATTTTTCTTTTTCCCTTTTTCAACCAACATCTTATCAATCCCTTTTTCAAAAAAAAAAACATTTTTATTTTTCATTTTTAAAGTCATATTCTATCCCTTCATAGTAGTTACCCGTATTTTTGGCATATATATATAAGTTCTCTCTTTAAAATCTTGAGATAGTTTCTTCTAACAGATCAAAATATACTCTAAATCTCTAGTGTATGGTTTTTTTCTACTCCCCTGCCTGATCACATTCTCTCCCTTTTTTCTTTCTTTTTTTTTTTTAATCCTCTTCTTTCTTTTTTCAAACAACTTATCAAATCCTTTTTTAAAATTTTTTATAATTTCCATCTTTACAGTCATATTCCATCCCTTCATCATATCAACCTTTATTTTTGTACATATATAAGTTTTTCTTTCTTTAAAATTTTGGGAGGGACTTTCTTTTAACAGACCAAAATACACCCAAAATCTAGTGTGTGGCACTGATCTATAATCCAGCCTGATCATATTTGATCACATTCTGTTTTTGTTTTGTTTTGTTTTGTTCTGCTTTTGTTTGTTTTTATCTTTATCTTTTTCTTTTTTCTTTCTTTCTTTTCTTTTTTCTCTCTTTCCCTTTCTTTTCCCACTGCTTCAGGTCTTTTCTGATTTGTTTAGAGTATATTTTCCGGGGACGTTGTTACCCTGCTAGCATTTTGTTCTCTCATTAATCTATTCTCCTCTGCACAAAATGACAAGACGGAAAAAATCACCTCAACAAAAAGAACAAGAGGTAGTACCGACTGCCAGGGACTTACTCAATACGGACATTAGTACGATGTCAGATCTAGAGTTCAGAATCATCACTTTAAAGATACTAGCTGGGCTTGAAAAAAACATGGAAGTTATTAGAGAAACCCTTTCTGGAGAAGTAAAAGAACTAAAATCGAACCAAGTAGAAATCAAAAAGGCTATCAATGAGGTGCAATCAAATATGGGGGCGCTAACTGCTAGGATAAATGAGGCAGAAGAAAGAATCAGTGAGATAGAAGACCAAATGATGGAAAATAAAGAAGCTGAGAAAAAGAGAGATAAGCAACTACTGGATCACGAGGGCAGAATTCGAGAGATAAATGATACCATAAGACGAAACAACATTAGAATAATTGGGATCCCAGAAGAAGAAGAAAGAGAGAGAGGGGCAGAAGGTATAATGGAGCAAATTATAGCAGAGAACTTCCCTAATTTGGGGAAGGAAACAGGCATCAAAATCCAGGAAGCACAGAGAACCCCTCTCAAAATCAATAAAAATAGGTCAACACCCCAACATCTAATAGTAAAACTTACGAGTCTCAGAGACAAAGAGAAAATCCTGAAAGCAGCTCGGGAGAAGAGATATGTAACCTACAATGGTAGAAACATTAGATTGGCAACAGACTCATCCACAGACCTGGCAGGCCAGAAAGGACTGCCAGGACATATTCAGAGCACTAAATGAGAGAAATATGCAGCCAAGAATACTATATCCAGCTAGGCTGTCATTGAAAATTGAAGGAGAGATAAAAAGCTTCCAGGACAAACAAAAACTAAAGGAATTTGCAAACACGAAACCAGCCCTACAAGAAATCTTGAAAGGGGTCCTCTAAGCAAAGAGAGAGCCTAAAAGCAACATAGACCAGAAAGGAACACAAACAATATACAATAACAGTCACTTCACAGGCAATACAATGCACTGAATTCCTATCTTTCAATAGTTACCCTGAATGTAAATGGGCTAAATGCCCCAATCAAAAGACACAGGCTATCACATTGGATTAAAAAACAAGACCCATCGATATGCTGTCTGCAAGAGACTCATTTTAGACCCAAAGACACCCCCAGATTGAAAGTGAGGGGGTGGAAAACCATTTACCATGCTAATGGACACCAAAAGAAAGCTGGGGTGGCAATCCTTATATCAGACAAATTAGATTTTAAACCAAAGACTGTAATAAGAGATGAGGAAGGACACTATATCCTACTTAAAGGGTCTATCCAACAAGAAGATCTAACAGTTGTAAATATCTATGCCCCTAACATGGGAGCACCCAATTATATAAGGCAATTAATAACAAAAGCAAAGAAACACATCGACAACAATACAATAATAGTGGGGGACTTTAACACCCCCCTCACTGAAATGGACAGATCGTCTAAGCAAAAGATCAACAAGGAAATAAAGACTTTAAATGACACACTGGACCAAATGGACTTCACAGATATATTCAGAACATTCCATCCCAAAGCAACGGAATACACATTCTTCTCTAGTGCCCATGGAACATTCTCCAGAATAGATCACATCCTAGGTCATAAATCAGGTCTCAACCGGTACCAGAAGATTGGGATCATCCCCTGCCTATTTTCAGACCACAATGCTTTGAAACTAGAACTCAATCACAAGAGGAAAGTCGGAAAGAACTCAAATACATGGAGGCTAAAGAGCATCCTACTGAAGAATGAATGGGTCAACCAGGAAATTAAAGAAGAATTAAAAAAATTCATGGAAACCAATGAAAATGAAAACACAACTATTCAAAATCTTTGGGATACAGCAAAGGCAGTCCTAAGAGGAAAGTATATAGCAATACAAGCCTTTCTCCAGAAACAAGAAAGGTCTCAAGTACACAACCTAACCCTACACCTAAAGGAGCTGGAGAAAGAACAGCAAATAAAGCCTAAACCCAGCAGGAGAAGAGAAATAATAAAGATCAGAGCAGAAATCAATGAAATAGAAACCAAAAGAACAGTAGAACAGATCAACGAAACTAGGAGCTGGTTCTTTGAAAGAATTAACAAGATTGATAAGCTCCTGGCCAGACTTATCAAAAAGAAAAGAGAAATGACCCAAATCAACAAAATCATGAATGAAAGAGGAGAAATCACAACCAACACCAAAGAAATACAAACAATTATAAGAACATATTATGAGCAACTCTATGCCAGCAAATTAGATAACCTGGAAGTAATGGATGCATTCCTAGAGATGTATCAACTACCAAAACTGAACCAGGAAGAAATAGAAAACCTGAACAGACCTATAACCACTAAGGAAATAGAAGCAGTCATCAAAAATCTCCCAAAACACAAAAGCCCAAGGCCAGATGGCTTCCCAGGGGAATTCTACCAAACATTTCAAGAAGAATTAATACGTATCCTTCTGAAACTGTTCCAAAAAATAGAAATGGAAGGAAAACTTCCAAACTCATTTTATGAGGCCAGCATTACCTTGATCCCAAAACCAGACAAAGACCCCATCAAAAAGGAGAATTACAGACCAATATCCCTGATGAACATGGATGCAAAAATTCTCACCAAAATACTAGCCAATAGGATCCAACAGTACATTAAAAGGATTATTCACCACGACCAAGTCGGATTTATCCCTGGGCTGCAAGGTTGGTTCAACATCCGCAAATCAATCAACGTGATACAATACATTAACAAAAGAAAGAACAAGAATCATATGATCCTCTCAATAGATGCAGAAAAAGCATTTGACAAAGTACAGCATCCTTTCTTGATCAAAACTCTTCAGAGTATAGGGATAGAGGGTACATACCTCAATATCATAAAAGCCATCTATGAAAAACCTACAGCGAATATCATTCTCAATGGGGAAAAACTGAGAGCTTTCCCCCTAAGGTCAGGAACGCGGCAGGGATGTCCACTATCACCACTGCTATTCAACATAGTATTGGAAGTCCTAGCCACAGCAATCAGACAACAAAAAGAAATCAAAGGCATCCAAATTGGCAAGGAAGAAGTCAAACTCTCACTCTTTGCAGATGATATGATACTTTATGTGGAAAATCCCAAAGACTCCACCCCAAAACTGCTAGAACTCATACAGGAATTCAGTCAAGTGGCAGGATATAAAATCAATGCACAGAAGTCAGTGGCATTCCTATACACCAACAACAAGTCAGAAGAAAGAGAAATTAAGGAGTCGATCCCATTTACAATTGCACCCAAAACCATAAGATACCTAGGAATAAATCTAACCAAAGAGGCAAAGGATCTGTACTCAGAAAACTATAAAATACTCATGAAAGAAATTGAGGAAGACACAAAGAAATGGAAAAACGTTCCATGCTCATGGATTGGAAGAACAAATATTGTGAAGATGTCAATCCTACCTAGAGCAATCTACACATTCAATGCAATCCCCATCAAAATACCATCTACTTTCTTCAAAGAAATGGAACAAATAATCCTAAAATTTGTATGGAACCAGAAAAGACCCCGCATAGCCAGAGGAATGTTGAAAAAGAAAAGCAAAGCTGGCGGCATCACAATTCCAGACTTCCAGCTCTACTACAAAGCTGTCATCATCAAGACAGTATGGTACTGGCACAAAAACAGACACATAGATCAATGGAACAGAATAGAGAGCCCAGAAATGGACTCTCAACTATATGGTCAACTAATCTTTGACAAAGCAGGAAAGAATGTCCAATGGAAAAATGACAGTCTCTTCAACAAATGGTGTTGGGAAAATTGGACAGCCATATGCAGAAGAATGAAACTGGACCATTTCCTTACACCACACACAAAAATAGACTCCAAATGGTTGAAAGACCTCAATGTGAGACAGGAGTCCATCAAAATCCTAAAGGAGAACACAGGCAGCAACCTCTTCGACCTCAGCCGCAGCAACTTCTTCCTAGAAACATCGCCAAAGGCGAGGGAAGCAAGGGCAAAAATGAACTATTGGGACTTCATCAAGATAAAAAGCTTTTGCAAAGCAAAGGAAACAATCAACAAAACCAAAAGACAACTGACAGAATGGGAGAAGATATTTGCAAATGACATATCAGATAAAGGGCTAGTATCCAAAATCTATAAAGAACTCATCAAACTCAACACCCAAAGAACAAAGAATCCAATCAAGAAATGGGCAGAAGACATGAACAGACATTTTTCCAAAGAAGACATCCAAACGGCCAACAGACACATGAAAAAGTGTTCAATATCGCTCGGCATCAGGGAAATCCAAATCAAAACCTCAATGAGATACCACCTCACACCAGTCAGAATGGCTAAAATTAACAAGTCAGGAAATGACAGATGTTGGCGGGGATGTGGAGAAAGGGGAACCCTCCTACACTGTTGGTGGGAATGCAAGCTGGTGCAGCCACTCTGGAAAACAGTATGGAGGTTCCTCAAAAAGTTGAAAATAGAGCTACCATATGATCCAGCAATTGCACTACTGGGTATTTACCCCAAAGATACAAAAGTAGGGACCCGAAAGGCTACGTGCACCCCAATGTTTATAGCAGCAATGTCCACAATAGCCAAACTGTGGAAGGAGCCAAGATGTCCATCGACAGATGAATGGATAAAGAAGAGGTGGTATATATATACAATGGAATATTATGCAGCCATCAAAAGGAATAAGATCTTGCCATTTGCAACGACGTGGATGGAACTGGAGGGTATTATGCTGAGCGAAATAAGTCAAACAGAGAAAGACATGTATCATATGACCTCACTGATATGAGGAATTCTTAATCTCAGGAAACAAACTGAGGGTTGCTGGAGTGGGGGGTGGGGTGGGAGGGATGGGGTGACTGGGTGATGGACACTGGGGAGGGTATGTGTTCTGGTAAGCGCTGTGAATTGTGCAAGACTGTTGAATCTCAGATCTGTACCTCTGAAACAAATAATGCAATATATGTTAAGAAAGAAAAAAAGAAGAAGAAGAATGTAGCAGGAGGGGAAGAATGAAGGGGGGGAAATCGGAGGGGGAGAAGAACCATGAGAGACAATGGACTCTGAAAAACAAACTGACGGTTCTAGAGGGGAGGGGGTTGGGAGGATGGGTTAGCCTGGTGATGGGTATTGAGGAGGGCACGTTCCGCATGGAGCACTGGGTGTTATGCACAAACAATGAATCATGGAACACTATATCTAAAACTAATGATGTAATGTATGGGGATTAACATAACAATAAAAAATTAAAAAAAATATTCAATTTGAAATTCCTTATGGAAAGTTGCAACTTTGTCAGATTTTAAAAAAGGACTATGTGGCCAATCATCATTCTTGCTGTGCTTATGTAAATATGCCAAGTTTGTTAAAATTGGACTTATTTTATAAACAAATTAGTTTTAATTTGACTATCTTTGGTGGAAATGAGGGTGATTTTAGAGAACTATGTTTCAATAACACACCTTTGCGAATGTTAGATCCTAGTTCTGATTAACTTTGAGTGTTTGTTTGCCTGTACACCTGGACTGAATCCTAAATTCTAATATCCTCTAGTGTCTAGCTAGGAGTCTTCAAACTAAAGTTTCCAGTTTTCTCCCATTCTCTTTACTTAGAATCATTGAGAACTAAAAGTGCTCTTTTTCCTGAAGCTCTGCCACTTGAAGCTAGACAATTTGAGGTAATCTTCAGAGAAAAATGCCCTCAACGGCCCGTGTTTAGACAATCTTCATGCCTGTTTCTGTACAGGCTATTCAGAAAGATCACCAGATACCTACAGATAATTGAACAAGTTTATTCCAGCTGTCCTGATTTGCTGGATTTGCAACTGTAAAATCCTGGCTTTGGGATGTTCATGGTTGGAGACAGTTTTATGGATCAAGTACAGTGGAGAACTGGATACAGTGGTGACTCATCAGATCTTGTCCACTGATGAGGACACCAGAACAATTGGGCAGATCAAGCTGCCAAGCTGGCAGCCTTACAAGACTCCAAAACTCTATAATGGCTTTGGTAACAGACATACACACTTAACTAAATATCAACTCCAGTATTTCCCAGAAGACCTAAGATGATTTAAGAAATAGGGACTTGGACACCACGCTGGTACTAAAGATGGCTGAAAATATAATGAATCCTTATCCCAGAATTTCTTATGGAAGAAATAATCATATTCACCAAAGCACCCATTATGGGTAAGATACTATTCTTTAGGGGATCCAGAAATATATTACAGGTCTCAATCTTCAGAGAACTGTTTTAAAAATGTGGTATATGTGCTAAAAAAAAAAAAAAAAATCCTAAAACTGGATTCTAAAAAGTATACAACTTAGAGGCACCACAGCTAGAGAAGATGGGCAGACTTTACCATGGAGCCAAAAACAGGTAGTTTTCAATATTTGCTAATATATTTTTAACCTTTTAATCTATAGTTGACATGTTACATGAGTTTCAGGTGTACAACATAGTGACTCAACATCTCTATACCTTATGCTATTCTCACCACTAGTGTAGCTACTATCTGTCACTGTACAATGCTATTCCAATATCATTGACTATATTTCCTGTGCTGTTCCTTTTTGTTTTTAAAGATTTTATTTATTTGACAGAGAGAGAGAGCACAAGTAGGCAGAGGGAGAGGGAGAAGCAGACTCTCCACTGAGCAGGGAGCCTGACGCGGGGCTCGATCCCAGGACCCTGGGATCATGACCTGAGCCGAAGGCAGCCGCTTAACTGACTGAGCCACCCAGGCGCCCCTGTGCTGTTCCTTTTATAACCATAACTTATTCCACATCTGGAAGCCTGTATTTTCTACTCTCCTTCATCCATTTTGCCCATCCTCCCACAACCCCTTCCCCCTGGCAACAATCATTTGTCTATATGTCTGATTCTGCTTTGTTTGGTCTGTTCATTCATTTTTTTCACCATAAAAAAAAAAAAGATGAGATGTTGCCATTTGCAACAACATGCACAGACCTAGATGGTATTATAAGTGAAATAAGTCAGACTGAGAAAGACAAATACCATATGATTTCACTCAGATATTTGCTGGTATTTGTAGACACCTTTATAAGTTGAGTTGAAGCTTTTCCATTCCATTCAGAGAAAGCCTCAGAAGTTGTCATAACTTTTAAGCAAAATCATTCCCAGGCTTGGATTGCCTCTAACTATTCAGAGTGGCAATGGAGCAGCATTTATGGCAAAATTGCCCAAGCAGTCTCCAATATCTTGGCCATTCAATGGAAATTACCCTTCTTGGGACCCCTAGCAACCTGGAAAAATGGAAAAAAATGAACTTTGGCAAAGATAGGCCATGAAAGCAAATTGGGGGAAAAAGCCATATTGCTTATCCTGCTTCAGGTAAGAATGGCCCCTAGAAGTAAACTTGTTTTAAGCCCCTATGAAATGTTATATGGAAGACTTTTTTTGACACTCTTTTCATTACTTAGGAGTTCCTGATGGGGCATTGAGAATTAGATACTATCAGGTACATTCAGTACATAAATTTGTTTCAGTAGGTTTACCCCACAGATGTGCCCTTATGCTACCTGAATCCCGGAGACTTATTAAAGACTTGGAAGAGCAAGCACCCAGGGAGCCAACTACAACTTTGTTGGACAAGACCTTTATGAGTTGCTGTTAATCACCCAATTTTTCAGTAAAACCATAAGGGAATTAAGCAGTGGATTCATCACACTCAAGTTACAAGAATCCACAGGTTCCCTATACCCTGTCAGCAAGGGGAACATCAAAAAGAACCCTGCTTGGACCAGTGAGCCACTGATGGACCTAAAACTATGTAGGAGAGCTGGTCCAAAGAAATTAATTGGTAAGTGCAACAAGCTACTTGGTTGCAACAAATCTCCCCCTAAGGCTCTAGATAAAATTAACCAAAGGACAAAAATCTTGGTAATTTAGAATGTTGGGTTTCAACCTGGAACTAAAGAATATGTATAAATGAGTGTAAAAGGGTTCCATTCCTCTAACCCTGATCTTCACCCCATTTCAGCAGGAAGTAACTAAAGGGGTCATCATCCCAATTGCCTCAAGAGTGAGGAATGATGAAAAGACGGTGATTGGAACCCTTAACCAAAGGTTTATTTGGACTAAGAAGGGCAACTGCAACTTTTTATCCAGACCTTTTTTTTGTTTGCCTCTGAATTTCCCTGACTCTCTTCCTTTCTGGAAGGTGGATTTGAAGCTTGCTGTCTCCTCCCCTTGTTTGGCTGCCTCTCAAATAAACCCTTTCCTTACTGCATACTCCATGACTCAGTAATTGGCTTTGCTGGACATTGGGCAAATGAACATGGGTCCAGTTACACAAATACCTTGAACCTGGTATAAGGAAACATTGTTTTTTATTAATGTTAGTATTGATATATTTTTGAGTAACACTTTAAGATTTACTCACTTGAAAAGTCTTTAATAATGTTTAAAGATAACTCACAGTCATGGTTTTGAAACCAGTCATTTCTATTTCAGTAATTAGAATGAATTTTTTAAAAATTCAATAAACCACTGAAGCTATTTATTGGAAAATATATATTGTCAACTATATCCATTATTCTAAGTTTTTGCATTACTGCAACAAACAGACAAGTCCCTGCTTTTATGAAATCTACAGTATACTTAGTGGAAAGACAATAAAAAGCTAAAACAACAGATAATTTCAAAGAGTATTGTGATCAGGAAAACATTAAGACAGAGTTTTAGAACTGGTAAGGTGAAGTTACTTTAGAGTGATATAATATAAAATTACATCATGGGGTAATTTAGAACTGTTTTAATGTCACAAAAGAAATCTAAAATTTGGAAAGATGAATAACTTCAATAACAGTTTCAACATAATGAGCTTTGTCAAACTGCTTGCTCACAGATGAAATAACTTATACTTTTACTTTAAAACTAGTTTGGTCTAAAAATCCCATGGCATTCTTTTGGAGAACTTTACTAAGGTACATAGTCCTTTAGATCTCAGGATTAGGAAATCAGCAGATCTGGGTTCTAGTCCCAGCCCTATACTAATGAGCTGCTTGTCTTTGGAAAACCATACCATTCAATTGTAGGAATTTAGTTCCTCTGAATTCATGTTTTCACGTCTGCTAAACTGAAGGACTAGGCCAAATGATCTTTAATCCCCTTTAATTTCTAAATGTTGGAGCTTCATTAGCCTAAGATATGGGGGGAAAAAGTTTGCTGAGAAATCCAGTATATGAATATCAAAGCATGCTCTACAAATTTATAGATAGTGAGGATTGAATATTTTTTTATCTTCAAGTTTTTGTTTAACTTCTAGTTAACAGTATAATATTAGTTTCAGATGTAGAATTTAGTGATTCATCACTTACATATAATCATCAGTGCTCATCACAGCAAGTGCCTTCCTTAATATGCATCACCTATTTAACCTATCCCCTTCCCACCTCCCCTGCTAAAATCCTCAGCTTGTTCTTTATGGTTAAGAGTCTGCCCTATGGTTGGCCTTTCTTTTTCTCCCCCCATGTTAATCTGTTTTGTTTCTTAAATTTCACATGAGTGAAGTCATATGGTATCTTTCTCTCACTGACTTATTTTGCTTCACATAATACACTCTATTTCCATTCATATCACTGCAAATGGCAAGATTTCATTCTTTTTTGATGGCTGAGTAATATTCTATTGTATATATATGCCACCTAGTCTTTATGATTCATCTGTCGATGGCCATTTGGGCTCTTTCCATAATTTGGCTATCATTGATACCGCTACTATAAACATCAGGATACACGTATTGAATCAGTATTTTTGTATCCTTTAGGTAAATATCTAGTAGTGCAATTGCTGAGTTAGGGTAATTTGCAAATTACTGAAGTTTCTACCTTGGAACAATTTTGTAAATTTTTAACTAAGTTTTTGCATTACTGCAACAAACAGACAAGTCCCTGCTTTTATGAAATCTACAGTATACTTAGTGGAAAGACAATAAAAAGCTAAAACAACAGATAATTTCATTTTTAACTTTTTGAGGAACCTTCATACGTACTGTTTTCCAGAATGACTGCACCCAGTTTGCAACCCCACCAACAGTGTAAGAGGGTTCCCCTTTCTCCTCATCCTTGCCAACACCTTTTGCTTCCTGTGTTAATTTTAGCCATTCTGACAGGTGTCAGGAGGTATCTCATTGTAGCTTTGATTTGCATTTCCCTAATAATGAGTGATGTTGAGCATCTCTTCATGTGTCTATTAGCCATCTGGATGTCTTTGGAAAAATGCCTATTCATGTCTTCTGCCCATTTCTTAACTTGATTATGTTTTTTGAGTGTTGAGTTTGATAAGTTCTTTATAGATTTTAGATACTAACCCTTTATCAGATATGTCATTTGCAAATACTTGCTCCCATTCGGTAGGTTCCCTTTTACTTTTTTTGACTGGTTCCTTTGCTGTGCAGAAACTTTTTACTTTGACAAAGTTCCAATGGTTCATTTTTCTTTTTGCTTCCCTTGCCTCAACAGATGTGTCTACGAAGAAGTTGCTACAGTCGATGTCAAAGAGGTTGGTGCCTGTGTTCTCCTCTAGGATTTTGATAGTTTCCTATCTCACATTTAGGTCTTTCATCCATTTTAAATGTATTTTTGTGTATGGTGTAAGAAAGTGGTCTAGTTTCATTTTGTTTTGCATGTGGCTATCCAGTTTTCCCAGCATCATTTGTTGAAAAGACTGTCTTCTAACCATTGGACATTCTTTCTTTGTTAAAGATGAGTTGACCGTATTGTGGGTCCGTTTCTGGGTTTTCTGTTCTGTTCCCTTGATCTCTGTGTCTGTTTTTGTGCCAGTACCATACTGTGTTGATGACTACAGATTTGTAATATAGCTTGCAATCCGGAATCCTGATGCCTCCAGGTTTGTTGTTCTTTTTCAAGATTGCTTTGGCTCTTCAGGGTCTTTTGTGGTTCCATACAAATTTTAGGATTTTTTTGTTGTTGTTGTTCTAGCTCTGTGAAAAATCCTGGTGATATTTTGATAGGGATTGCGTTAAATGTATAGATTGCCTTGGGTAGTATAGACATTTTAACACATTTTTTCTTCCAATCCATGAGCATGGAATGTTTTTCCATTTCTTTGTGTCATCTGCAATTTCTTTCATAAGTGTTCTGTAGTTTTCCAGGATTGAATAATTTACCCTCTGTAGTATTGAGGATGTATTTACATGTGAAATATATTTAAAAATGGTTACATCTCATTTATTTAAAAAAAATGTTTTGATATTTCAATTGCCTTTCCTGTATCCTTTTCTATTTTAAAAAATATTTTGAGAACAATTTATCTTTAAAATATCACCTGGAAATGGTTTGGAAATTTTATGAATACTACTGAGGAATCAATCCCTAAAAAATGAAAGGTTTGTTTTTGTATTTTGCTAAATTATTTCTGCTAGTCAGCACTCAAATATACATCTGGCCACTTGTACCAAGAAAATTTGGATTCTTGTAGAAATATTTAAGTTGGTTTTCATCTTTGCAATTACAAAAATGCAAGTATTATTTTAAATTTGGACCAAAGTCTTTAAGAGTTTTTTTTGTTTTGTTTTGTTTTAAACATGTACCAAAAATGCCTTATGTACCGTGTAAAGTTAACCTTAAACGATAATTAGGTTTCAGACTGAATATACAAAATTGTTCCAAGGTAGAAACTTCAGTAATTTGCAAATTACGTCAACTCTCTCCCCCTCTCCATAACCAACTAACAAAAATTCCTGTTGATTATACCATAGAAGACTGTTTCAAATACAACTCATTCTTAACAGGCCCATTGTCTTGGACTTGGTTCAGATCTTCACTGTCCTTTAGATGAGGTATTATATAATACCTCCTATTCTGCCTCCCTTGACCAAGTCTTCCTCATCAACTTCATCTATGCAGTCCACGTACATATATTGATTTTCTTACCTTATAAGTTGTATGAGAACAGGGACAGTTCACTTCTATGTAAAGCACATGAAAATATCTGACTGAAAACAGATACAGTAGACAATCTACACATAGTAAACAATCAAACACATCTGTTGAATACATAGGAAATAAATGAATAAATCAGATTTTGAAACTGCAGTATTTAAAACCTGACATTGACTTACATTACTTTCAGTATAAACTCAGTATTTCTTGACTTAGCATACATTCACTCACCATCAATGTCTAATAACCATCAACCCCATCAACCTTGGTGTTAAGTTGCAATAAAATTTCTACTGATGTCTCTATTATGGTAGTCCATTTTATCATTAAGTATTTGTTATAAACTTTTGTACCCTCAGCTTAGAATCAACTTCCTTTTTTTTCTCCATCAGGTATATTTTTATACAAATTCAATTACCAACCTCAGTGTGCCTTCTCCAGAAAATTTCGAATTTTCACAAGTCAGATACACTTATATATTTCTGTCATGGAACACTAACATTCTAAAGACAGTGTTTCATATGCAATTCTTCATGGTCAATTAACAAATTTAATATATATGGCAGTTCAACCAACTCTGTGTATGTGTATGATTTGAAAAGCTTATACATTATGCTAGTCTCAACACAAGTGTAGCTGCCATTGACTACCATACAATACTAATAAAATGTGAAAGATTATATTTCTTATGCTAGGCATTTATTCCCATGACTTTTTAATTCCATAAGTGGAATTCTAGATATCCCACTCCTATACAAATTTTTCCATCCCCCAATTCCCCATTTCCCTGGTAAAAATCAGTTCTTTGTATTTACAGGTCTGATTCTGCTTTTTGTTTATTAATATTTTCTTGCTGTTGTTTCAGATTCCACATGAGTGAAAATATATGGTATTCTTTCTCAGTCAGACATATTTCACTTAGCATAATACCCTCCATGTTGTCTCAAATGACACAATCTCATCAGTTGTTATAGCTGCATAATAATATTCCATTGTGTATACATATGCCAAAATTTTTCTTAACCATTCATCTATTGATGGGCACTTAGGTTGCTTGCATGTCTTGGCTATTGTACATAATGCCACAATAAGCATAGGGGTGCATATATCTTTTCAAATTAACATTTGTTTACTTTGTATAAATCCCCAGTAGTGGAATTATTGGGTCAGGTGGTATTTCTATCTTTAAATTTTGAAGAACCTCCATACTGTTTTCCACAGTGGCTGCACCAATATTTGTGTTCCCACAATCAGTGCACAGGGGCCCTTTTTCTCAAGATCCTCACCAACACTTAAAATCTCTTGTCTTTTTTTATTGTAGCCATCCTAACCGGTGTAAGGTGATATCTCATTGAGGTTTTGATTTGCATTTCCCTGATGATTAGTGATGCTACACATCTTTCCATGTGTCTGTGGCCGACTGTATGTTTTCTTTGGAAAAAATGCCTATTTTTTCCTGCCCATTTTTTAAATTGGATTGTTTGGGGGTTTTTTTGGTATTGAATGGAATAAGTTCTTTATATATTTTGGATATTAATCTCTTGTCAAATGTATCATTTGCAAATGCTGTCTTCTATTCAATAAGTTCCCTTTTTTTGATGGTATCCTTGGCTGTGCAAAAGTTTTTTGTTTTTAATATTTTGATGTAGTCCCAATAGTTTATTTTTGCTTTTGTTTCCCTTGCCTTAGGAGGCCTATCTAGAATAATGTTGCTACCTCAGTGTCAGACAAAATACTGCCTATATTCTCTTCTAGGATTTTTCTGGTTTTGGGTCTCACACTTAGGTCACCCATCCGAGCTTATTTGTGTGTATGGTGTTACAAAGTGGTCCAGTCTCAGGATGCCTGAGTGTCTCAGTCAGTTAAGCATCTGCCTTCAGCTCGGGTCATGATCCCAGGGTCCTGGGGTTGAGTCCCACATCAGGCTTCTTGCCCAGTGGGGAGTCTGCTGCTCTCTTTCCCCCTGCTTGTGTTCCCTCTTTCGCTGTCTCTCTCTCTCTCTGACAAATAAATAAATAAAATCTTAAAAAAAAAAAAAAAAAAGGTGGTCCAGTCTCATTCTTTTTTTTTTTTCTTTTTTTAAGATTTTATTTATTTATTTTGACAGAGAGACGGCAAGAGAGGGAACGCAAGCAGGGGGAGTGGGAGAGGGAGAAGCAGGCTTCTCACTGAGCAGAGAGCCCAATGCAGGGCTCGATCCCAGGACCCCGGGATCATGACCTGAGCCGAAGGCAGATGCTTAATGACTGAGCCACCCAGGCACCCCCAGTCTCATTCTTTTATATGTAGCTGTCCAGTTTTCTCAGCACCATTTATTGAAGAGAAGGTCATTTCCCTATTGTATATTCTTGCCTCCTTTGTCATAGATTGACCATACAAGTGTGGGTTTATTTCTTGGGTCTCTATTCTGTTTCATTGATCAATTTGTATATTTTTTTTGCCAGTACCATAATGTTTTATTTACTACAGCTTTGTAGTATATGAAATCTGGGATTGTGATACCTCCAGGTTTTTTTCTTTTTTTTTTTTTTTTTTAAAGATTTTATTCATTTATTTGACAGAGAGAGACACAGTGAGAGAGGGAATACAAGCAGGGGAGAGGGAGAAGCAGGCTTCCTGCCTAGCAGGGAGCCCGATGTGGGGCTCGATCCCAGGACCCTGGGATCACGACTGAGCCGAAGGCAGACGCTTAACGACTGAGCCACCCAGGTGCCTCCCTCCAGGTTTTTTTCAAGACTGCTTTGGCTATCTGGGGTCTTTTGTGGCTACATACAAATTTTAGTATTATTTGTCCTAGTTTTGTGAAAAATGCTGTTGGTATTTTGATAAGGATTGCATATAATCTATAGATTGCTCTGGGTAATGTGCACATTTAACAAAATTTGTTTTCCCAATCCATGAGCATGGAATATCTTTCTATTTGTGTCATCTTCAGTTTCTTCCATCGGTGTTTTATAGTCGTCCAAATACTGGTCTTCCACCTCTTTGGTTAAGTTTGTTCCCAGGTATTATACTCTTTCTAGTGCAATTGTAAATGGTGGTAGTGGTGGTGGTGTTTTTAATGATGTTTCTGCTTTTCATTATTATTGTAAAGAAATGCTCCCAGTTTGGGGGTATAATTTTGTATTCTGCCACTTTACTGACTCTATTTATTACTTCTAGTTAGTAGTTTCTGTGGAGTCCCTAGTGTTTCCTATGTATAGTACCATGTCATCAGCAATTAGTGACAGTTTAAATTCTTTACCAATATGGATGCCTATTTTTTCTTTTTTTTTTGGTCTGATTGCTATGGCTGGGACTTCCATCTCAGGGTTGTGAGATTGAGCCCCATGTTGGGTTTTGCACTGGGCGTTGAGTCTGCTTGGGATTCTTTTTCTCCCTCCCTCTCCCCGACCCACCCTGCCTTTTCTCTCTTAAAAAAAATAAAATTAAACAAGGGGAAAAAATGTCTGGTAGAATTCCCCTGGGAATCCATCTAGTCCAGGACTTTAATTTTTTTGGCAGTTTTTTTTTAATCCCTAATTCAATATCATTACTTGTGATCAGTCTGTTCCAATTTCCTATTTCTTCCTGATTCAGTTTTGAGAGTGCATGCTTCTAGGAATTTATTCATTTCTTCTAAGTTGTCCAATTTGTTGGCATATAATTTTTCATAGTATTTTCTTCTAATCCTTTCTATAGCTGTGCTGTCAGAGTCACTCCTCTGTTATTTCTGATTTTATTTAGGTCCTTTCTCATTTTTGACTTGAGTCTGGATAAGGGGTCAAATTTGTTTCTCCTTTCAGAGAACCAGCTCTTGCTTTCCTTTTTTTTTGGCCTGTATTTCATTTATTTCTACTCTGATCATTATTTCCTTTCTTCTATTCACTTTAGGCTTTGTTTGTTGTTCTTTTTCTAGTTACTTTAGGTATAATAGTCAATTGTTTATTTGAGCTTTTTCTTGTTTGTTGAGGTAGGCCTGTATCACTATATATTTTTCTCTTAGAACTGTTTTTGCTGCTTCCCAAAGATTTTGGACTGTTGTATTTTTCATTTTAATTTGTCTCCATGTAGTTTTTAAATTTCCTTTTTTGATTGCTTCATTGACCCACTAGCTGTTTATTATGACATTTATTATATTGGAATATGTTCCCTCTAAAACTACTTTGTTGAGAGATTTCACCATGAATAGATGCTGAATTTTCTCAACTGCTTTTTCTGCATCTATTGAGATATAATTTTTATCCATCCTTGTCTTGATGTGGTATAGTATCATGTTGTTGAGTCTGCAAGTGTTTGTGTTATTTCCAGGTTTTTTTCTTGTGATTTCTAATTTCATACTACTGTGGTTGGAAAAGATGCTTGATAGGATTTCAGTCTTCTTAAATTCATTGAGGCTTGTTTTGTGGCCTAACATGTAATCTATTCTGGAGAATGATCCATGTGCACTTGAAAAGAATGTGTGTTGTTTTAGGGTGGAAAGTTCTCTAGATATTTGTTATGTTCCCCTGTCTAATATATCATCCAAAGACACTGTTTCCTTATGGGTTTTCTGCCTGGATAGTATCTAGTGATGTTGGTGACATGTCAAAGTCCCCTGCTACTGCTGTATTACCATCAATTTCTCTCTTTATGTCTGTTAATATTTGCATTATGTATTTAGGTGCTCCAGTGTTGGATGTGTAGATATTTACAATTATTATATAATTTTGTTGGATAGATCCCTCTCTCAATTTGTAGTGCTTTTTTTGTCTCTTATTGAAGGCTTTGTTTTAAAGTCTATCTTATCTGATATGAGTATGACTACCCTGACATTTTTTTGTCCTTTCATTTGCATGGTAAATGTTCTTACATCCCTTCACTTTCAAGTTGTATGTGTCTAGGTCTGAGGTGGGTCTCCTGTAGGAAGCATATAGATGGATCTTATGCGTTTTTTTGTTTTTTTGTTTTTTTTTTATCCATTCTGTCACCCTACACCTCTGGATTGGAGCATTTAGGCCATTTACATTTGAAGTATTTATTGATAAATATGTCCTTATTACCAGTTTTGTATTTTCTGGATGTTTTTGTAGTTCTCTGTTCCATTTGTTCTCTTGATCTCTTTTTTTGTGATGTAGTTTCTGTAGTGTTTTGGTTGGCTTTCTTCTTAATTTGTGTGCATCTATTATGATTTGGGTTTGTGGTTACCATGAGGTTCTTATATAAGATCTTGAGTAACTAGTAGTCAATGTTAATTTTATGGTCAATTAAATTCAAATACATTTTATTTTATTTTTTAAAGATTTTTTTAGTAAATGAACATTTTTTAATTCAATTAAATACAATATAGTGTATTATTAGTTTTAGAGGTAGAGTTCAGTAATACATCAGTTCTTTATAACACCCAGTGCTCATTACATCAGGTGCCCTCTTTAATGCCCATCACCTATTGCCCCATCCTCCCACCCCTTTCCCCTCCAGCCAACCCTCAGTTTCCTATGGGTAAGAGTCTCTTATGGTTTGTCTCCCTGATTACATCTTTTTTTTTTTTTTCCCCTCCCTTCCTCTATACTCCTGTGTTTTTTCTTGAATTCCACATATGAGTGAAATCATATGATAATTGTCTTTTTCTAACTTATTTCGCTTAGCATAATACCCTCTACTTCTATCCACATCATTGCAAATGGCAAGATTTCAATCTTTTTGATGACTAATATTCCATTGTGTATAATACATCTTCTTTATCCATCCATCTTTCAATGGACTCTGGGTTCATTCCATAGTTTGGCTATTGTGGAACATTGCTATAAACATTAGGGTACAGGTGGCCTTTTGGATCACTACATTTGTATCTTTGTGGTATCTACCTAGTAGTACAATTGCTGGGTCATAAGGTAGCTGTATTTTAACTTTTTGAGGAACCTCAATACTGTTTTTCCAGAGTGGCTGTACCAGCTTGCATTCCTGCCAGCAATGTAAGAGGGTTCCCCTTTCTTCATATCCTTGCCAACATTTGTTGTTACCTGACTTGTTAATTTTAGCCATTCTGACTGGTGTGAGGTGGTATCTCATTATGGTTTTGATTTGTATTGCCCTGATGATGAGTGATGTTGAGCATTTATTCATGTTTCTTTTGGCCATTTGCAGGTCTTCTTTGGAGAAAGGTCTGTTCATGTCTTCTCCCCATTTCTTGACTGTATTATTTGTTCCTTGGGTATTGAGTTTGATAAGTTCTTTATAGATTTTGGATACTAACCCTTTATCTGATAATACATTTGCAAAAATCTCCCTTTCTGTAGGTTGTCTTTTGGTTTTCTCGACTGTTTCCTTTGCTGTGCAAAAGCTTTTTATCTTGATGACGTCTCAACAGTTCATTTTTGCCTTTGTTTCTCTTGCCTTTGGAGACGTGTCTAGCCAGAAGTTGCTGCTGCTGAGGTCAAAGAGGTTGCTGCCTGTGTTTTCCTCTAGGATTTTGATGGATTCCTGTCTTACATTTAGGTCTTTCATCCATTTTGAGTTTATTTTTGTGTATGATGTTAGAAAATGGTTCAGTTTCATTTTTCTGCATGTGGCTGGTCCAATTTTCCCAACACCATTTGTTAAAAGACTTTTTCCATTGGATATTCTTTCTTGCTTTGTTGAAGATTAGTTGACCATATGGTTGAGGGCCCATTTCTTGTTTCTCTATTCTGTTTCATTGATCTATGTGTCCAATTTCATGCCAGTACCATACTATCTTGATGATTACAGATTTGTAATAGAGCTTGATGTCCAGAATTGTGATGTCACCAGCTTTTTGTTTTTCAGCTTTCCTTTGGCTATTCAGGGTCTTTTCTGGTTCCATACAAATTTTAGGATTATTTGTTCCAGCTCTGCAAAAAATATTTATGGTATTTTGATAGGGATTGCATTGAATGTATAGATTGCTCTAGGTAGCATAGACATTTTAACAATATTTGTTCTTCCAATCCCTGAGCATGGAACATCTTTCCATTTCTTTGCGTCTTCCTCAATTTCTTTCAAGGGTGTTTTATAGTTTGCAGAGTACAGATCCTTTACTACTTTGGTTAGGTTTATTCCTAGGTATCTTATGGTTTTTGGTGCAGTTGTAAGTGGGATTCCTTAATATTTCTTTCTTCTGTCTCATTGTTAGTGTATAGAAATGCAACTGATTTCTGTGTATATATTTTGTATCCTGACACTTTACTGAATTCTTGTATGAGCATTAACAATTTTGGGGTGGAGTCTTTTGGGTTTTCCACATAGGGTATCATGTCATCTGTGAAGAGTGAGACTTTGACTTCTTTGCCAATTCAGATTCCTTTTATTTCTTTTTGTTGTCTGATTGCTGAGGCTAGGACTTCTAGTACTATGTTGAACAACAGTAGTGAGAGTAGACATCCCTGTTGTGTTCCTTACCTTAGGGGAAAAGCTCTCAGGTTTTCCTCCATTGAAGATGATATTCGCTGTGGGCTTTTTGTAGATGGCTTTTATGATATTGAGGTATGTTCTTTCTATCCCTACACTGTGCAGTTTTAATCAAGAAAAGATGCTGTACTTTGTCAAATGCTTTTTCTGCATCAATTGAGAGGATCACATGGTTCTTATCCTTTCTTTTATTAATGTAGTGTATCACATTGATTAATTTACAGATGTTCAACCACCCTGGCAGCCCGGCAATAAATCCCAGTTGGACATGGTGAATAATCCTTTTAATGGCTGTTGGATCCTATTGGCTAGTACCTTGGTGAGTATTTTGGCATCCATATTCATCAGGGATATTGGTCTGTAATTCTCCTTTTCGGTGGGATCTTTGTCTGATTTGGGGATCAAGGTAATGGCCTCATAGAAAGAGTTTGGAAGTTTTCCTTCCATTTCTATTTATTGAAACAGCTTCAGAAGAATTGGTGTTAATTTTTGTTTAAATGTTTTGTAGAATTCCTCTGGGAAGCCATCTGGCCCTGGACACTTGTTTTTCAGGGAGATTTTTGATTACTGCTTCAATTTCTTTGCTGGTTATGGGTCTGTTCAGGTTTTCTATTTTTTCCTATTTCAGTTTTGGTAGTTTATATGTTTCTAGGAATGTGTCCATTATTTGTTGGCATATAGTTGTCATAATATGTTATAATTGTATTTCTTCAGTGTTGGTTGTGATATCTTCTCTTTCATTCATTGGTTTATTAATTTGGGTCCTTTCTCTTTTCTTTTTGATAAGTCTGGCCAGGGGTTTATCTATCTTATTCTTTTAAAGAACCAGATCCTAATTTTGTTGATCTATTCTGTTCTTTTGGTTTCTATTTCATTGATTTCTGCTCTAATCTTTATTAATTTTCTTTTCCTGCTGGGTATAGGCTTTATTTGCTGTTCTTTCTCCAGCTCCTTTAGGTGTAAGGTTAGGTTGTGTATTTGAGACTTCTTATTTCTTGAAAAAGGCTTGTGTTGCTATATACGTCCCTCTTAGGCCTGCCTTCGCTGCATCCCAAAGGTTTTGAACAGTTGTGTTTTCATTTTCATTTGTTTCCATGAATTTTTTCAATCCTTCTTTAATTTACTGGTTGACCCATTCATTCTTTAGTAGGATGCTCTTTAACCTCTAAGTATTTGAGTTCTTTCAAGATTTCCTCTTGTGATTTATTTCGAGTTTCAGAGCTTCTGAAAATATGCAGGGGATGATCCTCAGTGTTTTGGTACCAGTTGAGACCTGATTTGTGACCTGGTATACGATCTATTTTGGAGAATGTTCCATGTGCACTTGAGAAGAATGTATATTCTGTTGCTTTAGGATGAAATTCTCTGAATAGGTCTGTGAAGTCCATCTGGTGCAGTTTGTCATTCAAAGCCCTTGTTTCCTTGTTGATCTTCTGCTTAGATGATCTGTCCATTGCTGTGAGTGAGGTGTTTAAGTTCCCTATTACTGTATTATTATCAATGTGTTGAATTTTGTTATTAATTGGCTTATATAATTGGCTGCTCTGAAGTTAGCATAAATATTACAATTTTTAGATCTTGTTGGATAGACCCTTTACATATGATATAGTGTCTTTCCTCACTTCTTATTACAATCTTTGGTTTAAAATCTAATTTGTTTGATACAAGGATTGCTACCCCTGCTTTCTTTAGATATCCACTAGCATGATAAATGGCTTTCCAACCCCTCACTTTCAATCAGGAGATATCTTTGGGTCTAAAATGTGTCTCTTGTAGACAGCATATCAATGCATCTTGCATTTTATCCAGTATGATACCCTGTGTCTTTTGATTAGGGTGTGTAGCCCATTTACATTCAGAGTAACATTGAAAGATATGAACTTAGTGCCATTGTATTACCTGTAAAATTACTGTTTCTGTATATTGTCTCTGTTCCTTTCTAGTCTATGTTATTTTGGGGCTCTCTCTTCACTTAAAGAATCCCCTTTATTATTTTTTGCAGGGCTGGTTTAGTGATGATAAATTCTTTAAGTTTCTGTTTGTCCTGGAAGCTTTTTATCTCTCCTTCTATTCTGGATGATAGCCTTGCTGGATAAAGTATTCTTGGCTGCATATTTTGTCATTTAGCACCTTGAATATATCATGCCAGTCCTTTCTGGCCTGCCAGGTCTCTGTGGATAGGTCTTCTGCCAGCCTTATGTTTCTACCTCTGTAGGTGGAGGACCTCTTGTCCCAAGCTGCTTTCAGGATTTTCTCTTTGTCTCCAACATTTGCAAGCTTCACTATTATTTGTTGAGGTGTTAACCTATTTTTATTGATTTTTTGAGGGGGGCTCTCTGTGCTCCTTGGACTTGAATGCCTGTTTCCTTCCTCAGATTAGGGAAGTTCTCAGCTATAATTTGCTCCAATATACCTTCTGCCCCCCACTTTCCTCTTCCTCTGGGACCCCAGTTATTCTAATATTGTTTCACTTTATGGTATCACTGATCTCTTGAATCCTCCCCTTGTGTATCTCTCTTTTCCTCAGTTTCTTTATTCTCCATCATTTTATCTTTTATGTCACTGATTCTCTCTTCTGCCTCATTTATCCTAGCAGTTAGAGCCCTCATTTTTTATTGCATCTCAATAATACTCTTTTTGATTTTGCCCTGATTAGATTTTAGTTTTATTTCTCCAGAAAGGGATTCTCTAATGTCTCCTATGCTTTTTTCAAGCCCAGCTAGTATCTTTATAATTATTATTCTGAGTTCTAGTTCTGACATTTTACTAATATCCATATTTATTAAGTCTCTGGCAGTTAATATTGCCTCTTGTTCTTTTTTCTGGTGTGAGTTTTTCCATCTTATCATTTTGTCCAGAGAAGAATAGATGAATGAAAAAACAAAATACAAAATAACCATGATGCCAGCAAAGATAGACTAAACAAATCGGAAGAAATCAGAAACCAAAAAAGAAAAAAAAGGAAAAAAAAAAACAAAAAACAGGTGGACAGAACAGGGTAATACACTAGGTCCTCGGTGTATTTTGATCTGTTTGTTAGAAGAAACTAGATCCCCAAATTGTAAAGAAGGAAATATATATATATGTATATATATATATGCATATATATATAATTTGTGAGGGAAGTTGTCAGCTATAATTTGCTCCAATATACCTTCTGCCCCCCTCTCTCTTTCCCATTTTATTCAACAAAACAGTAAAACAAAAGGAAGCCAAAAATGAAGAATATATATATATATATATAATGTAAATGTAAAAATGAAAATTAAAAAAGACTTAAACTACTTTCTTTTATCAACTTTTTTTAATATTTTTTTCCTTTTCAATGGAAAGACTAAAGAATCATGAGAAAAAAAATTCTAATTCTATGTACTATTTTTCCCTAGTGCTGGAGTTTTTCAGTTCTGTGTAATTGGTAAACTTGGTATTTGCCAGATGTTCCTGCTGGTCTTCTGGGGGAGAGGCCTGTTGTGCTGATTCTCAGGTGTCTTTGCCCAGGTGGAGTTGCACCACCCTTGCCTAGAGACCTGGCTCAGTATAAGCAGCTCTGGATTGCTCTCTGTGGCTTTTGTTCCCTGAAGGCTTTCTGTGCAGCTTTAGAGGATGAAAATAAAAATGGTGGCACCCCATTCTCCAGCCCCAGAACTGAAAGATCGTAGCCCCCACTCTTCAGATGGCCCTCAGGGAAAAGCAGTCAATAACTTTTTTCTCCCTGGTTTCTATCTGCACTCTGTGTACTTCCAGCCTGTGACCAAGTGTTTTTATCTTAGGCATATGACCCCATTTCAAGTGTCCAAACTTCGCAGACTCCTGTGGCATGTACCCTGGCAGCTTGAGTCTCCAAACCCTGCTGGTTCCTGCGGCATGTACCCATGCTGCCACTCCTCCTGGGGGAAGGAGAGGTGTCTTGCCCAGGTTTGGCTGACTGCTGGGCTCTTGCTGGGAGAGCGGTTGCCTGACCATGCAGCAGTTTGGGGTTTATGGCAACACCGAGCTGAAAGCCCACTCCTGGGCTCACTGGTTGCACTTGGCTTACCCACTCCGATGCCTGGGAACACTTCTGTACTCTGGTACCCCCATTCTTTCTGTGACCCCAGGGATCCTGAGGACCGCACTGTTCCATCTAGGATTCTACCCCACTTTGCCACCTGAGCACCTTTCAGGTAGGGCTGTCCCTCACTGGAGCAGACTTCTCAAATCCAGTTTTGTGCTCTGCTGCTGTATCACTTTCAGGAAGCCAGCTTATGGAGGCTCCTTCACCCACTTATCTTCTCATATATCACCTTGGATTCACTTCTCCACTCCTCCTACCTTGCAAAAAGTGGTCACTTTTCTATTTGTAGAATTGAAGCAATTCATTTCTTAGATCTCAGGGTGAGTTCACAGGTGTTCAGAATGATTTTATAGCTCTTCAGCTGAATTCCAGGGACCAGATGAAACTAGGGTCCCCTACTCCTCTGCCATCTTCCTCCAAGTCCAGTTCAAACACATTTTAGAAGAAAACTTTATTCCTTCCTCCACGTTTTATATATATGCTGTCATTTTTTTACATCTTTATAGTCCTAATTTTCTTATGTTTAATGATGGTTATTATTTTGTTTCACTGGAAGGAGTCCCTTTAACATTTCTTCTCAGGCTGGTTTAGTGGTGGTAAACTCCTTTAGCTTTTATTTCTTTTGGAAACTCTTATTTCTTCCTCAGCTGTGAAGTATAACCTTGCCAAGTAGATAAATCTTTATTTTTCCTTTCCATACTTTCCAAGCCACAAGGGAGTGGCATGATTCATTCAAAGTTTCTGCTGAAAAATCAGATGATAGCCTTATAGGTTTTCCCATGTAGGGCACTTTTTACTACTCTCTTGCTGCTTTTACAATTCTCGTTGTCTTTGACATTTCAATTATTATGTAATGTGGTGTGGACCTCCTTGGGTTCATCTTGTTTAGAACTCTCTGTGCTTCTTGGACCTGAAGTTTAGTGAAGTTTTTAGCTATTTCTTCAAATAAATTTTCTACCCCTTTCTCTCTTCTTCTTCTGGGACCCCTACAATGTGAATGTTTAGTCACTTGATGTTGTCCAAGAGATCCCTTGGCTTACCCTCATTTTTTAAAATTCTTTTTTTTTTTTTTTTTTATTTTTTATTTTTTTTTTTAAAGATTTTATTTATTTATTTGACAGAGAGAGAGAGAGGGAACACAAGCAGGGGGAACAGCAGAGGGAGAGGGAGAAGCAGGCTTCCCGCAAAGCAAGGAGCCCGATGCGGGGCTCGATCCCAGGACCCCGGGACCATGACCCGAGCCGAAGGCAGACGCTTAACCAACTGAGCCACCCAGGCGCCCCATCATTTTTTAAAATTCTTTTTGCTGTTCAGCTTCTGTACCTTTCATTACCCTGTCTTTAGACTGCTATCACATTCTTCTGCATCTGCTAATCTCCTGTTGATTTCCTCTGGTGTGTTTTTCATTTCAATTATTATATTGTTCAAATCTGGTTCTTCTTTATAGTTTCTCTTTATTGAAGGTATCAGTGAGTTCTTCTACTCTCCTCTCCAGACTATTGAGCATCTTGATAATCATTACTTTCAATTCTTTATTGGCATATTGCTCATCTCTGTTTCATTTAGTTTTTTTCCTGAGGTTTTTTTTTTTTTTTCCTGGTCCTTTTTTTGGAGCACATTCCTCTGTCTCCTCGTTTTGCCTGACTTTCTGTGTTTGTTCCTGTGGATTAGTTAGAATGACTCATCTTAGGGTGCCTGGGTGGCTCAGTTGGTTAAGCGACTGCCTTCGGCTCAGGTCATGATCCTGGAGTCCCTGGATCGAGTCCCACATCAGGCTCCCTGCTCGGCGGGGAGTCTGCTTCTCCCTCTGACCCTCCCCCCCTCTCATGTGCTGTCTCTCTCATTCTCTCTCTCTCAAATAAATAAATAAAATCTTTAAAAAAAAAAAAAAAAAAGAATGACTCATCTTAAACGGGCTGGAATGTTCTTATGTATCATTGTATGTAGACATCCTTTCTTACCTTTAGTGGCTGGCAGGAGATATTTCTTTATATGTTATTCTTTTGAACTGTGGCTCTTTTCCTGAAAGAAGAAAATAAGAAATAAGGTGACAAAGTCAAAAAAGAATGAAAACCAAGACATACATTAATGGAAAAGAAGACAAATTAGGGGAAAAAAAAATTAAATATTTTACTTCAGACATAATACAAAAGAAAAAACCCATGACTTCTTTTCTATGCTCCAGCACCACAAAGGATGGTATGGTATGGACTCTGGGCTTATAATGGCTGACAGCTCACAGTGAGGACCAGATCTGCTGATAATGGTGTCTGGACCCCACTCTAGTCTAGTCTTTTAAGGTGGGGTGGAACATAAATTGTCTTCTTCTCCACTCCCTGTTACCAGGAGAGTGTTCTTACAGCTCTTTGCATTTCTTGGTATAGTTCTAGTTTTGTCTTTTTTCTGTTTCCAAAGACAGAGGAATCTATAGTGGGTTCCTCAATACTGTCCCTCCCCACTGCAATTCCACAGCATTGGAGTTCCTTTTTTTAACCATGTCTCTTGCTGTTATCTTTTGTTATTCTGTCTTATGTTGTGCAGAAGCTGTTTAGTTGGCCCTCTGTTCTTCAGAAGGTATTATTGTATAAATAGTTATAATGTGGTATATTCCATTGAGGAGTTGAGTTCAGGGTCTTCCTGTGTTGCCATCTTAGACTGGAAACTGTTCAACTCCATGAATGGATGCTCACTGAAAAATTCAAATATTTATAAACATGGCTTCAAAAACATGTAAATTACTAGTCCCACTGAGTTTAGTTGTCATATTATGACAAAGAATGTTCATAATAGAATTTCTCTTAATATCATTTTCATATGGAACTGTACTTATAGAAAATATTTGATATCAATATGTTTAAATGATATAATTGGCCAATAACATCTGTTATTGAACATACTAGTGATTTTTTGTATGCCAACAGAAGATTGTTTTTCTTTTAGAGATTTAATGGAGAAATGTGGTCTTTGTCATATAAAACCTATTCTGATTTCCAAACTGCTATAGGTATAAAATTCTTTAAAAATTTACCAATAATATTTAAGAGAAAAGTACAACTTTCAAGTTACTTAAAATCATATATCCCTATTTTTTAATATAAATTTTTTATACTTGAATATCATGAATGCCTTGAAGGAGTAACCATACCAGCTGTGTGTGTTTGTATCTATATATCTCACATGATGGAACATGTGCAAATTTTGATTTTAATGTGCAAAATTACATTTTGAAAATTAAAGTCAAGTGGTAAAATGGTCAAAGGGTATAAACTTCCAGTTATAAGTTCTGATGATGTAATGTGTAGCATGGTGACGATAGTTAGCATGTTTTAAGTATTTAATACAATATTGTTAAGAAAGTAGATCTTTAAAGATTTTATTTATTTTAGAGAGAATGCATTGAGAGGGACAAGCAGACTGTGCATTGAGCAGGCTTGATCCCATGGCCCTGAGATCATGACCTGAGCCAAAATCAAGACCCAGATGCTCAACCAATTTCAAGACCCAGATGCTCAACCAATTGAGCCACCCCAAGAAGGTAGATATTAAATGATCTCACTACATATAGGAAATTATGTGAAGTGATGAAAGCATTACCTAACTGTCCTAGTGATCATATATGTTTTATCAAGTCATCACATTGTATATCTTATACAATGTTTTATATTATTTACATCTCAAGAAAGGTAGTAAAAAAAAAAAAAATTATGCTATAGGAAACCAGTCACAAAAGACCACATATTGTTTTATTCCATTTAAATGAAAGGTCCAGAATAGGGAAATCCCTAGAGAATAAAAATAAGTTAGTGGTGGTCTAAAACTGGGAGGATAGAGGGATATGGGGAATGACTGTTCATGTGTACAGGGTTTCCTTTTGGGGGTATTATAAGAGTTCTATAGTAGTGGTAATAGTAGCACAACCCTGAATAAACTAAAATAAGAATACACTTTAAATGGTTGATTATATTGCATGTGTATGTTATTACAATAATTATTTCTCTAAAAAGGAAATTTAATGTTGAAGGATAATTTCTATTTATAAGTTGCATTAAAAATTCAAGTTACCATTGAGTTTATTTTTAAAAAAAATCTGTGACAGAAAATATTTAGGAAAAAAGAATGAGATTTTTTGTAGTTCAAATAGTTATCAATACTAGATTTCTAAAAAAGATTAATAAATACCAAATGTGTATCTATCTGGTAAGAACATTTAGCTAAATATGGCATGAGAACACACGTTTATTTGCACTCTTCAAATCCCACTAAGAGGAAAGTATTTTAATGCATATAGTTCCAAGGGAAGTGTTTAAAATAAAAATCATCATAGATTCTGATAGACCAAAATTGGATTGGTAAAAGGGATCAGATAGATGAAATTGAACAAGAAGGTTATAAGTCCAATGGAGAGTAGCAGTGTGTCAAAAGGTACAAATATAGGGGATTATAAGAGTGGTTGGCACCCCAATTCCTCTTATCCAAATTCCTTTAGCCCAGAATATTCCCCTAAGCAGAAATTTATGGTATTTATTTGAAAAGCTGAACTATCCCAGACCCAAGATCTAAAGTCATGCTAGAGTAAAGCCCAAGAGTAAACAAACCTTCTGATTAAAATAAGATTTCCAAGGTTTTTCTTAATGACTCATTCTTACATTTTGAAGGGGACAGCCATGGATTTTACTTTACTTGAAATTTCTAATGGAAACATCAGAAAACAGAGTAGGCATATAAAGCTGTCTTCAGAGCATACACAAAAATTTAAATAAAAACACTGTAAAGAATATCTTTAGATAGAAAATATTGCATATATTATATCCATGCAGAGAAGAACAGTATTTTCTGAATAAGATTTAGTCAAAGAACAAAATGCTCTAGGACAAAGGACCAACAGCAGGTAATGAAAGATAATTAGAGGAAACTTGAAATAGATACAATCTCTGTGGAAGATAAAGTGAACATGGAGAGTAGATGGAGGGAATTATCAAAGAAGTCATGAAAAAAATTTCCCAGAACTGAAGGATAGAAATTTTCAGTTTGAAAGCATAAGCCAAATATTGAGAAGCATAAATGTAAAACATTAAGATCCTAAAAACTTAGATACAGACCTTAGGAATACTAAGAAATACAAATCCTAGTATCACTTGTCTTCCAAATAATACTAGTTGCTAGAATATACAGAAATTTGTCCAGCAGATATGATATTATAATAAAAGTATTTTCTTGTAAATGATTAAAAGTTTAATATTCCCTTTTAGTTTTGTTGATTGTTTCCTTTTATTTTGATGAAGTCCCAATAGTTCATTTTTGCTTTTGTTTCCCTTGCTTCAGGAGACCTATCTAGCAAGAAGTTGCTATGGCTGATGTCAAAGAGGTTACTGCCTATGTTCTCACCTAGGATTTTAATGGTTTCATGTCTCACATTCAGGATTACATTTTGAATTTATTTTTGTGTATAGTGTAAGAAATTGGTCCAGTTTTTCCAATACCATTTGTTGATGAGACTGTCTTTTTCCCATCATATGTCCTTTCCGTTTTGTCAAGGATTAATTGACCATATAGCTGTGGGTTCAAAGCTTTTGAACAGTGAGGGTAACAGTCAACAAAACTAAAAGGCAACATATGGGAGAAGATATTTTCAAAAGACATATCTGATAAAGGGTTAGTATCCAAAGAATATAAAGAACTTGTATAAAACTCAATATCCAGAAAACAAATAATCAATTAAAAATGGGCAGAAGACATGAATAGATATTTTTTTGAAAAAAGGCCTACAGATTGCCAACAGACACATAAAAAGATGCTCATCACAAGGAAAATATAAATCAAAACTATGTGAGATCACCTGACACCTGGCAGAATGGCTAAAATCAACAACACAAGAAACAACAGATGTTGGTGAGGATGTGGAGAAAGGGGAACCTCCTTGCACTGTAGGGAGGAATGCAAACTGGTCCAGCCACTCTGGAAAACAGTATGGAGGTTCCTTAGTTAAAAACAGAACTACCCTATGATCCTGCAATTGCACTACTAGGTATTTACCCAAAGAACACAAAAATTATTTCAAAGGAATATGTGCACCCCTATGTTTATAGAAGCACTATCTACAATAGCCAAATTATGGAAACAGCCCAAATGTCAATTGACTGATGAAGATGTGGATAAAGAAGATGTGTATGTATATACAATGGAGTATTAGCCATAGAAAAGAATGAAATGTTGCCATTTGCAACAATATTAGTCTAATACTAAGTGAAATACATGGATAACACACCATGAAAGTAATTACTGATTCAACCAAAACGTGTGATACAACTAAGAGGAAAACAGAGACAGAAGTGTATTGTGTTGGGACAAGAAAGCTAAATGCTCATCTCTAATTGACAAAAAAGAGCTGTATAAAATTCTCTAGAAATATCAAGGTAAATACCAGAATAAATGAATAACATAATTAGAAAATGTACCTTGTCACAGTAGTACTGAAAATGTAGAGGTCTGAGGTCAGATTATTTTCCTTTTAAATAGTATACCACTAATTTTATGATATATCTATATAACAATTACATATGTAACAATTATACAATTACTATGTATATATATCTGTATCTATTTACTATTTCTTACTATTTTTTGCTATTAAAATAATCAGGTAAATTCATACTAATTTTATTTTTCAGCATAGTTGCTAACATCAAAAAGCAGTTCAATTTGATGTTAGCAGCTTTTTTTAGGATCTGATGACTTTGAGGTCCAACCGTGACTTGCTTTCTTAGCACATCTGTCAATCTTATCAATTTTGATAGTCTCTTCCTATTTCATATCAGTCACAGACTTCAGTGAATCATAAACTGTTAAACAGAAAAGGATATGGCAGTTCTCAAGTACAGTCATTGAACAATGTTAGAATAACTGCAGTAAAATACTGTTAATGTCAAAACAACCTTGAAAAATGCGGATTATTTCTTATGTGACACTCCATGCAATTTAAATAACTAAAGGAAAAAAAGTGTGAAAATCACTATCATTAAAAATTGACATCAGAATTTTTAAAATAACCATATGTTGTTAAAATATCTATTAGATTTTATCTCATAATCATACTAGGAAAACATCAATAGTACATAGAGATTCACATCAGGGATATTTCATTCATACTAAAGAGCACAAATATAAATCAGTCTATATTCATGAAATACAGATATAAATCAGTCTACATTAAGGACTGTGATTACAATGATTTTTTTTTTTTTTTTACTGATTTGGTGTTTAGAACTCTTGAAGTTGTAATATAACGGGAATTGATATGCACAATTCAAAATCAAGAACAATTTGATAATTACTGCTAAATTAAATGAAAAAGACTCAAATGATTTTACTACTAATCATTGCCAAAATCTTACAGTAAAGCAAGGGATAAATACTTACTTGTATTTGCTGAATAGAGAAGAAAATTGATTCCTTATACCTAAAGAAAAAACTGAAAGAAAAATATCTCAGAGGAAATACAGAGAGAATGTGTTCTATTTTGCTTGTGCTTATAAAATTTGCCAGGCTTATAAAATACAGGTGATATCCATTCAAATAATGAACTTAGGTACCTCAGTGCTGGCCTCCTGAGATAGCTTTGTAATTGGCATTTTCAAATAAGTAGTTCACTATTTCCCCCACAGACCAAAGTGCTAACTTCTTAGGTATTAAAAAAAAAAAAAAAATTTTGTGTCAAAACATAAGAGGAACATATATAAAGATCCTTTGGCATTCTATAAGGAGATGATCACTAAATTTTAATGTTTTACAGTATTTCCATAGAATGTGCCCTCAGATATTTGTGCACAAAATCAATATTTTGAGAATATTGTGTACAAATACATGTTTAAGTTCAATGCTTATATATTACATATAATATTTGTCATCATGCTTGTCATCACTTTATTTTCCAAAATATTTGAGATACCAAATATTTCCAAAAGCTTAGAAATAATTTTAAAAAGAGAACAGGCAATTTTGATGAAGAGGATCAAAATTTTGGCATTATAACTGAAGATTTATCCACATTAGCATCCAAAATAAAACATTTTGTAAACTACCCAAGTAAAGAAATACCCTGGGATATCCTACAAAGGTAAATATGCACTGAAAGAAATAGGGGCTACAAGGCTTCCATACTTTAGCCACCACAGGCACAAGGGCATTAGGGCCATATAAACTGGTCAAAGATAAAAGTCTGCCAAGCATTTCTTTACCCTAAAGATAATGAGTATCTCAGACATTTGAATTTCCATGTAAAAGACTTCACTGGGAAACTGCTTATAGATAGAGAAGATGATGTTAAAACATGTTAAAGTTTGATCTGTAGACTGTCCTTCAGAGAAAATTGAAACTACTCACTGTGTTGAAAGGACTCAAAGATTGGCAATATCTCTAACTTTGACTTTGCCTTTGAATGACTGAAACAAGATTTTCCGAGAACAGGAATCCACATCTGCAAAGACACAAGAATATTTGAGCTTGCCTGAGAAAACAAATTGGGTATATGTGAACTTGAAGAAATGTAGGTCTGGATTAGGATTTTCCATTATTCACATATACCTTTATGTTTATAAAGAGATTGGAGAGTAGAAATTCATGAGTGTGTTATTAAGCAACTAAATGTAATAGAAAATCTGTACAGTGGGAAATTTTGAAAATCTTGTTTGGTTGTAGATTTTATACATATTTTACTGTTGCTTCCTTTGTGTTGCTGAGTTTGTAAGACTTAACTTTATAAATTTGAACTAAATATAGTCTAACACAACCACAATTGTGTGTGTGTGTGTGTGTGTGTACAGGAAGACAATATGAATGACATTATGCAGTGATATAAAAGTTTGTAATCTGCAGAACCTATAACTTTTTCAATTTTCCAAACATTTGTACTTTAGGAAACATCTAAATATGATTTATGCCTTTTTCCATGTTAAATACATTTTATGGTTATTTGTAAAGAAAATATGTGCTGGTTTATACATAAAAGAACACTTGCAGAAACCACCTCAGATGCTCTCTACCTAGCTTGCTAACAGAAGAGACAAGCATGACTTCAATATGATCCTTCCCTGGGGAGAGTGGAAGATAACAATATATACCACTCTTACTGTGGACTCAGCACTGGACAGGAAGCAGATTCTCAGGGACAACACAGGGATTATGTCCTACAGTTGTATATATAATGGTAGCTTTGGCAAATGCCTAGTCAGACTCAAGCCCAAGACTCCCCCAGGGGACTAAAACCTTCCCCAAAACAGGCAAAGAGCACAACTGTGCATGACTGGACTGAAAACAAAACTCAGCCACAAAGTGCAGCACACATAACACACATAGGAGATACCCCTGAAGTGACAGTTTCTGGTAAATAGACATTTTACTACAGAGCACTACAGGACACTATACTCAAAAGACCACTAACAAGAACAGGAGACTTAGCTGACTTTCCTAACACATAGACACAGACAAAATGAGACAGAGTAATATGTCCCAAATTAAAGAACAGGACAAAATCATAGCAAGAGAGCTAAACAAACAAATATAAGTAATATAGAGAATTTAAAGTAATTGTCATGGGGCGCCTGAGTGGCTCAGTCGTTAAGCGTCTGCCTTCGGCTCAGATCATGATCCCAGGGTCCTGGGATCGAGCCCCTCATTGGGCTCCCTGCTAGGTGGGAAGCCTGCTTCTCCCTCTCCCACTCCCCCTGCTTGTGTTCCCTCTCTTGCTGTGTCTCTCTCTGTCAAATAAATAAAAATAAAATCTTTAATTGTCATAAAGATACTAACTGGACTTAAGAGTGGAGGATCTCAGTGAGACCCACAATAAAGAAAATATAAAAAAATAACCAGAGATGAATAATTCAATAATTAAAATTAAAAATACACTAGAGGAAATAAATAGATGACTAGAGGAAGCAGAACAGATCAGTGACCTGGAGGATGGAATAATGAAAAGAAACCAACCTGAAGAGGAGAAAGAAAACAGAAGGAATAAAAAATGAGAATAGATTAAGGGAACGAAGCAATACCATCGACCATAATAACATTTGCATGACAGGAACTGCGTAAGGAGAAGAGAGAGAAAGGTGGGCAGAAAATGTATTTGAAGGAATAATAGCTGAAAACTTCCTGTATGTGGGAAAGGAAACAAAAATCCAAATCCAGAAGGCACAGAGAGCCCCCAACAAAATAAACCCAAGGAGGTCCACACCAACAAGTAGCAATTAAAATGGCAAAAAGACTGATAAAGAGAGAATTTTAAAAGCATCAAGAGAAAACAGTTACATAGAAGGGAAACCCCTTAAGGCTATCAGCTTATTTTTCAGCAGGAACTTTGCAGGCCAGAAGGGAGTGGCATGATGTATTCAAAGTTATGAAAGAAAAAAAAAACCCTGCAATCAAGAATATTTTATCCAGGGGTGCCTGGGTGGCTCAGTCGTTAAGCGTCTGCCTTCGGCTCAGGTCATGATCCCAGGGTCCTGGGATCGAGCCCCGCATGGGGCTCTCTGCGCAGCGGGGAGCCTGCTTCTCCCTCTCCCACTCTGCCTGCTTGTGTTCCCTCTTTCACTGTCTCTCTCTGTCAAATAAATAAATAAAATCTAAAAAAAATATATATATATTTTATCCAGCAAGACTATCATTCAGAATAGAAGGAGACAGGGGCGCCTGGGTGGCTCAGATGGTTAAGCATCTGCCTTCGGCTCAGGTCATGATCCCAGGGTCCTGGGATCGAGTCCCGCATCGGGCTCCCTGCTCCTTGGGAGCCTGCTTCTCCCTCTGCCGTTCTCTCTCTCTCTCTCTCTCTCTGTCTCTCATGAATAAATAAATAAAATCTTTA
>NW_022589711.1:74251636-74270257 GCF_004348235.1 Phoca vitulina | reverse complement strand
GAGCCGAAGGCTCAGGTCATGATCCCAGGGTCCTGGGATCGAGTCCCGCATCGGGCTCCCTGCTCCTTGGGAGCCTGCTTCTCCCTCTGCCGTTCTCTCTCTCTCTCTCTCTCTGTCTCTCATGAATAAATAAATAAAATCTTTAAAAAAAAAAAAAAAAGAATAGAAGGAGACATAAAGAGTTTCCTAGACAAACAAAGGTTAAAGGAATCATTACCAATAAAGCAGCCTTAGAAGAAATGTTAAATGGGATTCTTTGAGTGGAAAGGAAAGGCCATAAGCAGGAGTAAGAAAAGAAGGAAGCACAAAAGTAGTAAAAATTAAGCATGTCTATAAAAGTCAAGGGATTCACAAAATAAAAGGGTGCAAAGTATGAAACCATATACCTACAATATGATGGGGTAGGAGTAAAAATATAGTGCTTTTAGAATGGGTTCAAACTTAAGTGATCATCAACTTAATATAGACTGCTATATGCTTAAGATGTTATATACAACATAATGGTAACCACAAATCAAAAACCACTAATAAATATGCAAAAGAAGAGAAAGTAATCTAAGTATATCACTAAAGAAAGCCAGGAAACCATGAGAAAAAAAGAAGAGAAGAAAGGAACACAAAGAACTACAAAAACAACCACAAAACAAGTACTAAAATGGCATTAAGTACATACCTATCAATAATTATGTTGAATGTAAATGTACTAAATGCTCCAATAAAAAGACATAGGGTGATAAAATGGATAGAAATGCAAGATCCATCTATATACTGCCTACAGGAGACTCATTTCAGAACTAAAGACAAAAGCAGATTGAAAATAAAGTGATAACAATGTTTATTCTTCCAATCCATGAGCATGGAATGTTTTTCCATCTTTTTGTGTCTTCTTCATTTTCTTTCATGAGTGTTCTGTAGAGTACAGATCCTTTACTTCTTTGGTTTGTTTTATTCCCAGGTATCCTATGGTTTTTGGTGCTATTGTAAATGGAATCATTTCCCTAATTTATCTTTCTACAGTTGCATTGTTAGTGTATGAGAAAGCAAGTGATTTCTGTGCATTGATTTTGTATCCTGCCACATTACTGAATTGCTGTATGAGTTCTAGTAATTTGGGGGTGGAGTCGTTTGGATTTTCCACATAAAGTATCATGTCATCTGCTAAGTGAGAGAGTTTGACTTCTTCTTTGCCAATTTGAGTACATTTTATTTCTTTTTGTTGTCTGATTGCTGTTGCTAGGACTTCTAGTACTATGTTAAACAATACTGGTGAGAGTGGGCATCCTTGACGTGTTCCTGATCTTAAGGGAAAGGCTCTCAGCTTTTCCCCATTGAGGATGATATTTGCTGTGGGTTTTTCATAGATGGATTTTATGAACTTGAGGAATGCTCCCACTATCCCTATTCTCTGAAGAGTTTTAATCAGGAAAGGATGCTGTATTTTCTCAAATGCTTTTTCTGTATCAGTTGAGAGGACCATATGGTTCTTCTCTCTCCTCTTATTAATGTGTTCTATCACATTGATTGATTTGTGGATGTTGAACCACCCTTGCATCCCTGGGATAAATCCCACTTGGTCATGGTGGATGATCCTTTTAATGTATTGTTGGATCCTATTAGCTAGGATTTTGTTGAGGATTTTGGAATCCATATTCATCAGGGATATCAGTCTGAAATTCTCTTTGCCTGGTTTGGGGATTAAGGTAATGCTGGCCTCATAGAATGAGTATGGAAGCTTGCCTTCTCTTTCTATATTTTGAATCAGCTTCAGTAGAATAAGTATTATTTCTTCTCTGAATGTTTGGTAGAATATCCCAGGGAATCCATCAGGACCTGGACTCCTGTTTTTTGGGAGGTTTTTGATCACTGCCTCAATCTCCTTACTGGTTATTGGCCTATTCAGGTTGTCAATTTCTTCCTGTTTCAGTCTTGGTAGTTTATAGGTTTCCAGGAAGGCATTCATCTCTTCCAGGTTGCTTAATTTATTGGCATATAGTTGTTGATGATAATTTCTAATAATTGTTTCTATTTTCTCGGTGTTAGTCATGATCTCTCCCCTTTCATTCATAACTTTATTAATTTGGGTCTTTTCTATTTTCTCTTGGATAAGTCTGGCCAGTTGTTAATCACTGGAATCAGAAAAGACCCTGAATCACCAAGGAAATGCTGAAAAAGAAAAACAAAGCTGGGGGCATCACACTGCCTGATTTCAAGCTATATTACAAAGCAGTGATTACCAAGACAGCATGGTACTGGCACAAAAACAGACATATAGACCAATGGAACAGAATAGAGAGCCCAGATATGGACCCTCAACTCTATGGTCAACTAATCTTTGACAAAGCAGGAAAGAATATCCTTTGGAAAAAGGACAGTCTCCTCAACAAATGGTGTTGGGAAAATTGGACAGCCACATGCAGAAGAATGAAACTGGATCATTTTCTTACACCATACACAAAGATTAACTCAAAATGGATGAAAGACCTCAATGTGAGACAGGAATCCATCAAAATCCTAGAGAAGAACATAGGCAGTAACCTCTTCAACATTGGCCACAGCAATTTCTTTCAAGACACGTCTACAAAGGCTAGTGAAACAAAAGCAAAAATGAACTTTTGGGACTTCATCAAGATAAAAAGCTTCTGCACAGCAAAGGAACCAGTCAACAAAATGAAGAGGCAACCCACATAATGGGAGAAGATATTTGCAAATGACACTAGAGACAAAGTGCTGATTTCCAAGAGCTATAAAGAACTTCTCAAACTCAACACCCAAAAAACAAATAATCAAGTAAAAAAATGGGCAGAAGATATGAACAGACACTTCTCAAAAGAAGACATACAAATGGCTAATAGACATATGAAAAAATGGTCATCGTCATTAGCCATCAGGGAAATTCAAATCAAAACCACATTGAGATACCACCTTACACCAGTTAGAATGGCAAAAATTGACAAGGCAAGAAACAACAAATGTTGGAGAGGTTATGGAGAAAGGAGAACCCTCTTACACTGTTGGTGGGAATGCAAGTTGGTACAGCCACTTTGGAAAACAATGTGGAGGTTCCTCAAGAAATTAAAAATAGAGCTACCCTATGACCCAGCAATTGCACTACTGGGTATTTACCCCAAAGACACAGATGTAGTGAAATGAAGGTCCATATGCACCCCAATGTTCATAGCAGCAATGTCCACAATAGCCAAACTGTGGAAAGAGCCGAGATGCCCTTCAATGGATGAATGGATAAGGAAGATGTGGCCCATATATACAATGGAATATTACTCAGCCATCAGAAAGGATGAATACCCAACTTTTAACATCAACATGGATGGGACTGAAGGAGATTATGCTAAGTGAAATAAGTCAAGTAGAGAAAGTCAATTATCATATGGTTTCACTTATTTGTGGAACATAAGGAATAACATGGAGGACATTAGGAGAAGGAAGGGAAAAATGAAGGGGGGGAAATCAAAAGGAGAGACAAACCATGAGAGACGCTGGACACCGAGAAACAAACTGAGGGTTTTAGAAGGGTGGGGTTGGGGGGATGGGTGAGCCCTGTGATGGGTATTAAGGAGGGCACTTACTGCATGGAGCACTGGGTGTTATAGGAAAACAATGAATCATGGAACACTACATTGAAAACTAATGATGTACGGTGACTAACATAATAAAATTAAAAGAAAGTGATACAAATCATTTATCATGCAAATGGAAATTAAAAGAAAGCCAGGGTAGCAATAGTTACATTGGATAAAATGGACTTTAAAACAAAGACTGTAACAAAAAACAAAGGACATTACATAATCATAAAAGGAACAATCAAGAAGAATATATGACATTTGTAAGTATTTATGCGCCCAACATGGGAGCACCCAAATACATAAAGCAGCTATTAACAAACATAAATAAAATCGGTAGTAATACAATAATAGTAGGGGACTTTAACACCCCACTTACATCAATGGATAGATCATCCAAATAGAAAATAAAAAAGGAAAAATGCCTTTGAATGACACATTGGAACAGATGGATCCAACACATATAATCAGAACATTCAATGCTAACACAACAGAATACACATTCTTTTCAAGTGCACCTGAAATATCCTCCAGAACAGATTGCACATTAGGCAGCAAAACAAGTCTCAACAAATTATAAAAGACTGAA
Organism: Phoca vitulina; assembly: GCF_004348235.1. Classification (NCBI taxonomy): domain Eukaryota; kingdom Metazoa; phylum Chordata; class Mammalia; order Carnivora; family Phocidae; genus Phoca; species Phoca vitulina. The sequence continues at coordinate 74,266,090 of NW_022589711.1, read as the reverse complement.
GTCATACCATGCATCATTTCTGACCACAATGCTATGAAACTAGAATCCAACCACAAGGAAATATCTAGGAAGAACACAAATATATAGAGGTTAAATAACATATAACTGAACAATGAATGGGTCAACCAAGAAATCAAAGAGGAATTAAAAACATACACAGAACCATGAGAGACGATGGACTCTGAAAAACAAACTGAGGGTTCTAGAGGGGAGGGGGGTGGGGGGATGGGTTAGCCTGGTGATGGGTATTAAAGAAGGCATGTTCTGCATGGAGCACTGGCTGTTATATGCAAACAATGAATCATGGAACACTACATCAAAAACTAATGATGTAATGTATGGTGATTAACATAATAATAAAAAAAAACATACACAGAGAGGGGCAACTGGGTGGCTCAGTCATTAAGCTTCTACCTTCGGCTCAGGTCATGATCGCAGGATCCTGGGATCGAGCCCCACATCAGGCTCCCTGCTCCACAGGGGGTCTGCTTCTCCCTCTCCCACTCCCCCTGCTTGTGTTCCCTCTCTCGCTGTGTCTCTCTCTGTCAAATAAATAAATAAAATCTTAAAAAAAAATACACAGAGACAAATGAAAATGGAAATAAATGCTCCAAAATCTGTGGGATGCAGCAAAAGCTGTTTTAAGAGGGAAGTTTATAGCAATACAGGCCTATCTCAAGAAGCAAGAAAGATCTCACATAAACAATCTACCTTACATTTAAATGAACTGGTAAAAGAACAAAACCCAAACCAGTAGAAGGAAGAAATAATAAGGATTAAAGCAGAAATTAAAAGAAAAACAAAAAAGAATAGATCAGTGAAAGCAGGAACTAGTTCTTTGAAAAGATCAAGGCTTAATAAGCCTTGGTCAACTGAAGAAAAAAAAAGATGCAAACAAAATCAGAAAAGAAAGAGGAGAATTAAAAACAACACAACACAGATACAAAGAATTATAAGTGAATATTATGAAAAATTATAGCCAACAAATTGGAAACCAAAAGAAATGGATACATTCCTAGAAACATATTACCTCCCAAAATAGAGTTAGGAAAAAATAGAAAATGTGAACAGGATTATCAACAATAAAATTAAATCAGTAATTAAAACATTCCCAAAAAAGTCCAGGACCAGATAGCTTCAAAGGTTATTTCTATGAAACATTATAGAAAGACTTAATATCCAGAGAAAGACAAATACCATATGATTTCACTTACATGTGGAATTTAAGAAACAAAACAGGTGAACATAGGGGAAAGAAAAAAAAAAAAAGAGATGAAGGAAAACCATAAGAGACTCTTGGCTATAGAGGACAAACTGAGGGTTGCTGGAGGGGAGATGTTTGAGGGATGGGCTAAATGGGTGATGGACATTAAGGAGGGCACTTGTGACAAGCACTGGATATTATATTTTCTATCTCATGGCACTTTGATCAATTAAAAGAGTAAGGAAAATTATCACAGATGTGGAAATAACATGAAATATTGTAGTGAATCATGATACTTTTAAATTTAAATTATAATACATAAAAAAATAAAGACTTAATACCTATTCTTCTCAAACTATTCCAAAAAATAGAAGAGGAAGGAAACCTTCCAAATTCATTCTATGAGGTCAGCATTACCCTGATACCAATATCAGATAAATACACTACAAAAAAAAAAAAAAAAAAACTACAGGCCAATATCTCTGATGAACACAGATATGAAAATTCTCAACAAAATATTAGCAAACTGAATCCAACAATACATTTAAAAAAAAAAAATCATTCACCATGACCAAGTGGGATTTATTCTGGGGATGCAAGTGTGGTTCAATATTAACAAATCAATGTGACACATAACATCTTCAAAGAGAAAAGATAAAAACCACATGATCATTCAATCACTTAGAAAAAGCATTTGACAAAGTACAGCATCTATTCATGGTAAAAACCCTAAGCAAAGTAGGTTTAGAAGGAACATACCTCAACATAATGAAGGCTATATATGAAAAACCCACAGCTAGCATCATACTCAATGGTGAAAATCTGAGAGCTTTTCCCGTAAGGTCAGGTACAAGGCAAGGATGTCCGCTCTCACCACTTTTATTTAACATAGTATTGGATGTCCCAGCCACAGCAGTCAGACAAGAAAAAGAAATAAAAGGCATCCAAATTGGTAAGGAAGAATTTAAACTTTCACTATTTGGAAATGATATGATACTATACAAAGAAAACCCTAAAAACTCCACCAAAATCTACTAGAACCAATACATGAATTCAGTAAGGTTGAAGGATACAGAATCAATATACAGAACTCTGTTGAATTTCTATACACTAATAATGAAATAGCAGAAAGAAAAATTAAGAAAGCAAACCCAATTACAATCGCACTTAACGTAATAAAATACCTAGCAATAAACTTAATAAAGACAGTGAAAGACCTATACTCTGAAAACTATAAAACATTGATGAAAGAAATTAAAAACGACACAAATGGACAGATATTCTATGCTCATGGATTGGGAAAACAAATATTGTTAAAATGTTCATATTACCCAAATCAATCTATAGATATGCAATCATTATCAAAATACCAGCAGCATTTTTCATGGAACTAGAACAAATAATCCTAAAACTTGTATGAAACCACAGAAGACACCAAATAGCCAAACTCATCTTGAAAAAGAATAACATTGAAAGTATCATAATCCCATATTTAAAGATATACTACAAGGGTGTAGTAATCAAAACAGTATGGTACTGGCTCAAAAATAGACACATAGATCAATAGAACAGAGACCTCAGAAATAAACCCATGATGACACAGCCTATTAGTCTATGACAAAGAAGGCAAGAATATGCAATGGGAAAAAGGCAGTCTCTTTGACAAAAGATGCTTGGAATACTGCACAGCTACATGCAAAATAAGGAAATTGGACCCCTTTGTTACACCATTCACAAAAATAAACTCAAATGGATTAAGGACCTAAATGGGAGATCTGAAACCATAAAAATCCTAAAAGAGAGCACAAACAGTTTCTCTCTGACCTGGACCATAGCAACATTTTTCTAGATATGACTAATAAGGCAAAGGAAAGAAAAGCAAAATTAAACTAGTGGGACCACATCAAAATAAACAGGTCCTACACAGCAAAGAAAATAATCAACAAAATAAAAAGACAACCTACTGAATGGGGAGATGGTATTTGTAAATGATATATCTGATTGGGGTTAGTATCAAAAATATATAAAGAAGTTATACAACTTGACAAAAAATAAAACAAACAACAAAAAAAAACAATTTGGTTAAAAATGGGCAGAAGACATAAACAGACACTTCTCCAAAGAAGACCTACAGATGACACATGAAAAGATACTCAACAGCACTCATCATCAGGGAAATGCAAATCAAAACCACAATGAGATATCACCTCATGCCTGTCAGTATGGATAAAATTAAAAAGATAAGAAATAATAAGTGTTAGTGAGGATGTGGAGAAAAAGGAACCCTCTCGCACTTTTGGTGGAAATGCAAACTGTTGCAGCCATTGTGGAAAACAGTATGGAGAGGCCTCAAAAAATTAAAAATAGAACTACCATATGATCCAGTAATTGCAAGACTAGTTATTTACACAAAGAATATGAAAGCACTAACTTGAAAAGATAGATGCACCTCTATCTCTATTGAAGCATTATTTACAATAGTTAAATTATGGAAGCAACCTGTGTCCATCCATAGACGAATTGATAAAGAAGATGTGATATATATATGCAATGGAATATTATTCAGTCATTAAAAAAAATGAAATCTTGCCAGTTGCAACATGGATAGATCTGAAGGGTATAATGCTAAGTGAAATAAGTCAGTCAGAGAAAGACAAATACCATATGATTTCACTCATATGTAGAATCTAAGAAACAAAAAAACCCACAAAAAAACAAAAAAGGAGACTCTTAACTATAGAGAACAAACTGATGATTAGCATGGGGAGGTAGGTGGGAGGATGGGTGAATTAGGTAAAGGGGCTTAGGAGTACACTTATCATGATGATCATTGAGTAATGTATAGAATTTTGAATCCCTATGTTGTGAACCTGAAAGTATAATATAACACTGTACATTAATTGTACTAGACTTAGGAAAAAAAAGGAAGAGACAGCAGAAACTTTTCTTTCTCCCCCACGTGACAACATGGGGAGAAGCAACCATCTACAAGCCAGGAAATGAGGTCTCACCAGAAACTAACCTGATGGCACCTTGATTGAACTTAGCCTCTCAAACTGAGAAAACAAATTCCATTGTCTAAACCTAAATGAATGAATCAATGAATGAATGAATGAATCAATCAATCAATAAGATGAAGTATAATTCCAAATATATCCATAAGGGTGAAAAGTCAATTTTTATAACATTTAAAAATTAATAATCTTAAAATTCAAAGAAATCACTTTTACCATATAAAGGGAAATCATCACATACATACATACAAACTTATAATAGAGTGACTAGAAAATTAGTTCGATCTACTGTAGCAGCCAGTCTCATCCATATGACCCTTAAGTAATAGACTATTAATTGAACATTGGTTTATAGAAACCAAGAGAAACAAATCAAGTCAATCGTTTCATTTATGGAGGTTTTTTCTTATTTGCAATAATCAATACAATGAGGCCTTATCTCTATAATTAAGTCATTATTTGAAGATAAGTCAATTACAGTTTTATTTTCCACAATCTACCAAGTTAGATCATGCCATGAAATTGATAATATTGATAAAAGCAATTTGAACATTTAATATATTTCCAATTACTCTATTTTATACTTCATGTTTGTTATTAGTTTTAGACCAACCCTTAAATGGGGTTATATTTTTATCCCCATTTTACAGATAAGTGGAATGCAGACCTTGCTCACCCGTTGTTACAGAAATATGATTTCAAAAGCCAAAATTTCAATCTTGGATATTTAAAAATACTACTTCTGAAAAAGTCTCTTCAACAAATGATGCTGGGAAAACTGGACAGCTACATGCAAAAACAAAAAGACTACTTTCTTATATCATACACAAAAATAAACTCAAAAGGGATCAAAGACCTAAATGTGAGACCTCAAATCGTAAAAATCCTAGAAGAGAACAAAGGCAATAATTTCTTTGACATTGGCCATAGAAACATTTTCTAGATATGTCTCCTCTGACAAGGGAAACAAAAACAAAATTAAACTATTGGAACCACACTAAAATAAAAAGCTTTTGCACAGTGAAGGAAACCATCAACAAAAGATAAAGGGACCCTACTAAATAGAAGATATTTGTAAATGTTAAGGGGTTAGTATCCAAAATATATAAAGAACTTATACAACTCAACACACACACACACACATATGTTCCTCTGCAAACAACAAACCCAAACAATCCAATTAAAAAATAGGCAGAGGACCTGACTAGACATTTTTCCAAAGAAGACATCCAGATGGCCAACAGACACATTAAAAGATGCCCAATATCACTGATCATCAGGGAAATGCAAATCAAAGCCACAATGAGATATTACTGCACACCTGTTGTAATGGCTAAAAAAAAAACATGAAATAAAGGAACAATTGTGCACTATTGGTGCGAATGCAAACTTGTGCAGCCACTGTGGAAAATAGTATGGAGTTTCTTCAAAAATTAAAAATAGAATTACCATATGATCTAATAATTTCACTACTTGGTATTTACCCTAAGAAAATGTAAACATTAATTTGAAAAGATATATGCACCCCTATGTTTACCGAAGAACTATTTACAATAGCCAATATATGGAAGCAACTCAAGAGTCCATCGATTGATGAATGAATGAAGAAAAGTGGTATATATGTACAATGAAATATTAGTCATAAAAAAGAATGAGAATCTTTCTCATTTGCAACAACATGGATGGACCTAGAGGGTATAATGCTAAGTAAAATAAGTCAGTCGGAAAAAAACAAATACCATATTATTTCACTTATATGTGGAATTAAAAAAAAAAAACAAGAAATGAAACAAACAAACAAACAAAAAACTTAAATACAGAGAACAAACTGATGGCTGCCAGAGGGGAGGTGTGTCAGGGGATGGGCAAAATAAAGGGGATTAAGAGTACCCTTATCTTAAAAAATAAAAGTACCCTTATCTTGATGAGCACTGAGAAACATCTAGAATTGTTGAATCATTATATTGTATACTTGAATCTAATATAACAGTTTGTTAATTATACTGAATTTTTTAAAATTCAAAAAAAATTAAATTAAAAAATAAAAAGCCCACCTTGTACCGTAACATAAGCCAATATACATTGTAAACCAATCTGGAAACAAGTTTGGCAATTCACTACCATGAGAAATGAAAACATGTTTAAGAGAATTGTGTGTGCACATACTGAGAAACTATTTATAATAACCAAACATCATCAATAAGAGAATGGACAAACAAGTTATAGTATATCTATACAATGGAATACTACTCATCAGTAATAGGAACAAACTATTGCTATGTACAACATGGAAAAAATCTCAAAACCATGTTATACAATAAAAAAGAGAAAAAATTGCATATGATATTATTATACTTTTATAAAATTATAGAATATGTCATCAATTCAATGGTGGCACAAATCTGATCATTTTTTGCTTGAGGATGAGGTGGTAAGGGGAGGGGTGTATTAATAGGGCCGGAATAACCTATAAGGTTTAATAGAAATGTTTAGTACAGCAAATACAATGATGGCTTAATATGTTACATCAAAAATGTAGAATTTAAATATATGCAGCTTATTGTACATAAACTAAACCTCATTAAAGCTTTAAAAGTATTAAAGAACTTAGGTTAACATGAAATCTGACATCTGTGATCTACATTACAAGCCTGAAATTTTCTATTTTCTTGAAACTTTTCACTTAACAGAACAAAAGGTGATGGAGGACACTGTGCATCTCATTGTGACTCTAACTGTTATGATGAAATAACTAGGTCTTTGACCCACAAAGATTCATTTTAAGTGTTTAATTACAAGTGCTGTGTTTTCCCAACAAAGGGATTGTACAAATCCACTGACAATTCGTCTTGCTGCAGCAACACATATAATATGGAAACTTGGCTCACCATAACGATCTGTAATGTTCCTCTACAATGTAGCTAAGAGCCTAGGCTGCTTATGCAAGGTATTATGTAACCTGACAATAGATGAATATAGACAGTGAATAAGTGTCAGCTTATTCAAGAGAAAGCAGAGTGAAAGCAATGTCTGTAATCAAATGCAAATGTTATGCCTGGAATGAAAAATGAGAATTAGGTCTAACTGGTTAAGAAATAAAAGGTTACTTCAGTGGACTTAGCAGCAAAGAATAATCACAAACAAGTAAGATCATCTAAGTCAATGACTGCATGTGGACCCAGCAAAAACAAAAACAAAATAGAATTTGATAAAAAAATATATACAAGCTAATCTTGGGTTACTTATAGAGTGAACATTTTACTCTAGGATACTTTAATTGAATCTTGGTACATGTATGGGATATATAGGGGAAGGTCACATTCCAGGCAGGTGAAAAAAAAAAAAAAGTGAGTGTAAACCTGAAGGCAGAACATTATAGTATGTTCCAGAAGTAGAGGCAGCCAATTACTATACATTTGATCCTTGAACAATGCAGGCATTAGGGACAGTGACCGCTCTTCCAGTTGAAAATCTGCATCTAAGTTTGACTCCCCCAAAATTTATTGATAGCCTACCATCCACCAGAGCCTTACCAATAATTTTAACAGGCAATTAACATATATATTGTCTGTTATATGTATTATATATTGTATTCTAATAATAAAATAAGCTAGAGAAAAAGAAATGTTAGGAAAATCATGAGGAGAAAATACATTTACAGTACCATATGTTTATTTATTGAAAAAAATCCACATATAAATGGACCCAGGCAGTTCAAATCCATTTTAAGGGTCAGCCATAAGAAGTCAAAAAAAAAAAAAAAAAAAAAGAAAGAAAAAAAAAAAAAAAGAAAAAGAAAAAAACAATGGGGTAAAGATTGCAAAGGCAAAAAGGAGTACATCATAAAAAATCTTTCTGTCCATTTTTAGAAGTTAACCATTTATTTTGTATATGATAGAGATCATGGAATGATTTTAAGCAGGAAAATAACTCAATTTTCATTTTAGTAAGAGTACTTCATTTGCAGTTGGGAAGGGACATTTGGTGGGGCCCTCCAGAGAGACTTTATATTATAATGCTAGATATTATGATACTAGATAATATCCAAGACACTATGAGACCAAACACTGCGGAGGTGGAGATAGTCATATTAAGTTGAATATACAGAATCTAATGACAGCTCCAAAAGAAGGGATAAAAGGTACAAAAGTAGTCTAAATTGCTTCCATAATTTCCAGTTTTAGCTACTTGTTAGTTTACAATGTCATAAATTAATATAGGAAATAGAACAAGCATGTTTCACATTTGGCTTGCTTAGTTTACATACCTATGGGAGGGTTAGGAGAAGATGTAAAGTGCTTAGTTACATATCTGTCTGGAACCCAGGATAGTGACCCAGACTAGAGATACAGATTTAGGAGCCTTCAGAGTATGACTAGTCAACCAGGGAATGGATGAAACAATCCAGGGAGGCATTTTAGATTGGGGAGTTGGGAGGAAAGAAGGACAGGAAAGGGAAAGAAAACAGATGTGTGGGTTGAGAAGGAATATTCATAAGTAAACAATAAAACTGGTTTTGTAGAAGCAAACTAGGAAAAAGTTTCAAATGCGCAAAGCACAAGTGAAAAAGGCTGAAATAATTCACTATAATAGACAATTTTCAGGGGCAAAAGATACCAGATTACAGTAGGCTGGATGCTAATTAGAAAGTATAGGACCAAGATTTTTAGTTTGACTGTTTGATACTGAGATACAAAGAAGCAAAGAGGGGAGGGGGAAATAAATCATAGAAACTGGTACAAAGGAGAAACCAGAAATTTTACTTATCTGGTAGCTTAATTTTATGTTCATAAACATCCAATATTTATTCTGCACTAGGTATTTATCCTCACTGAGTATACAAATCAAATGACCACATTTTTCATTCTATTCAGTAGGAACTGCTTGGGTGGAATCTGAGTTAGTTTATTCAGTTTCAGGATCAGAAGTTTTCTGCTCAGGGAGGTAGTGAAGGATGACAAAATAACAAAAAACAAGAACTGAATTGGAAATAAGCAGGTAGGTTAAAAACAGACCCAGAAAATAGGTTTCATACTATTATTCTTGCAGAAAAGAGAATCAAAAATACTCTAACACGTTATAATATCCTGTCCTTTACTTTTTATCTACTTTATAATTCCGAACACAAAAATATATCATGAAAAGTGGGAATGAGAACCATATACAGAGTCCCTAACATTTGGTAAGAATTTATTATGTGATTCAGATGGAGCTAGTGTTTTTATATTTCAATATTTTTTTTTTACATTTTATATATATTTTCTTATGTATCATTTCATTTGATCTTACTGACAACTAAGTAATTAGAATATCACCTTTTTGTTTTAGGTAAAGAAATTAAGGTTTCAGAACCCCAGGGAGTTGATTATCATTCTAGAGTATGATGCTTGAAAATTATATAAGAAAAATAAGACTACAGACATTACTAATATAGGCTCCCAATTTATTCAAGTTTAAGGGAAAAAGTAAGCAAAAGATATATTGGTGTTCAGCTTATCATGAATTTCCCAGTACACATTCCTATTAGTTTAATGGTTCTTTTAAAATGGGCATTTAAAGCAGGAAACAAAAGATATCCAGGAAAGAAGACTATGGAGGAGTTATACATGGAGGTGGGCATGGATGATGAATCATGCTCACCAAGTATAAAAGTGCTTGCTGAGTCTTTGAAATATTCTGTGCAATTAGTTTATTAGAGACAATTGCAAGACGATTCTTTGCCATGGTCTTGTGTCTGCATTTCTGCTTGTGTCCTCCAAGTTATGATTTAATATTAAACATACTTTGATATATATTTAATCTTAGGAAAAAATGAATTTAAGTTTAGAATCATTCTTCAGTATAGCCCACTTTTCTTCAGATGTATTCTAGCCTTTTAATTTAGGATGATGTAGTTGTAAGAGGACTGGAATTATATTTAGATTTTCCCTTTCCAGATGCCACTTTTACCTCTTATTACATAAGCTTGGGCAAGACACTTGAATTATTTTTATCTGTAATTTTAAGCTTGATTATTTTTATCCATAATTTTGAGAATACAATAGCTATTTTGACTATTTCACTGGGCTATACTAAAATTCAGATGAGATAATGGATGCATCATTAATAGAAGATATATTGGGAGTGACATGGTATAATGGTAAAGAGTGCAGGCTGAAGAACCAAATTCTGGGTATAAATACTGATTTTGCCACTTTCCAGCTATGTACCCTTAGCAAGTAACTTAGTCTTTTTGCACCTCAGTTTTCTTCTCTGTAAAATAAGTATACTACTTGTTCTGACCTTATGTGACAGTGAGGTAAAAGGAAATACTCTACTTGATGCTCTTAGAACTGTACCTAGAATATAGTAAGAATTATTCAAGTGTTTGATGATGATAATGATGTGTCAGACACTCTGATACAATGATGAAGAACTCACAATCATTTATTTCAGTAGGAAACTTGGAGAGATCTAAAAGCTCAAAATTGTAATACTAAAACTCTGTTCATAAAACCTGATATTTCTGAAATTTAATTTATGAAGTCTACAAATCAGTTTAAGCCTCCTTAAGTGACTTGTAGGCTAAATCAAAGTGTAAGCAGGTTGAGCCACTTTAGTGGCTTTCTTTTGACAGAATCCCCCTATCTCCAGACTTTAAATCCCTAGGAGGCAATGGGGTATCCTGAGGAGGTCCAGGATCTGCCTCAAGTGATGTTATATTGAGATCGTCTCATCTGTAAACAAACTCACTGAATAACCTAATTAGGTCTAACAGGATGAAATTTAATGCTTTAGTGATTCTTTTATGTGTAATGCTACAATTGAAAGTGCAATCTTTGTGACTTTAAAGATATGACCAAATGTAGTAAGAGTAGATGTAAATTAATGATTTCATATTTGAAATACTGAACATTATCTAAACAATAACCTGTATTTTCCTTTTGTTTCCATTAAAGTGCCTCTTATTAATTATCTGATTGCTTTTGAAACAAAACAGAGTCTATATAATGGCTAACACCACCTGCTACACAATTAAGGCCTTAAATGACTCTCAAAATGGCATTAGATATTTTTTTTTAAAGATTTTATTTATTTATTTGAGAGAGAGAATGAGATAGAGAGAGCATGAGAGGGGGGAGGGTCAGAGGGAGAAGCAGACTCCCCGCTGAGCAGGGAGCCCGATGTGGGACTCGATCCCAGGACTCCAGGATCATGACCTGAGCCGAAGGCAGTTGCTTAACCAACTGAGCCACCCAGGCGCCCGGCATTAGATATTTTAACTGCTACACACCGTGAAACATGTGCTAGCATAAAAACAGAATGTTGTGTATATATTCCAGATATCACAAAAATGTAACAGGATTGCTGAAGATTTAGATACTCAAACAGGTGCTTTAAACAATCTCTCTCTTTCCATTAGTGACTGGTTAAACTCCTAGATGGGAGAAAGATTTTGGTTAACTTTTAAGGGTCTCTTTGTTGGACTTCCATTTTCATAGTCATATCAATTGATGTAGGAAAATGTTGGGGTTCAGAGCCAACAGCCAGGAAAGAATTCTTGAGACATCTTCGGTACAAAAAGAGGGTTTTATTAAAGCACAGAGACAGGACACTTGGGCAGAAAGAGCTGATCTGAGGTTGTGACAGGTTAAGGATTATATACTGTCAAGTTGGGAGGGAGTTAGGGATAGTGTAAGTCTCTAAGGAATTTTGGAAGCAAGGTTTCCAGGACTTTGAGGGGGTTAGCTATTGTTAGGAAAAGGTCATTTATTACTGTCCAGTAAAACCCTAGTCATGAGACCCTTCGAATGTCTATCAGTGGGCCATATGCTTGGAGGATGATTGCCAACATGTATCTTGGGGGGTAGAGATAAAGGAAGTTTCCAAAGGAATTTTTATATGTGAAAGTAGACTTACAGGATCCTGGGGGGATCAGGATAATATTAAGCTAAGATTGCCTTTTGCCTTTAGAAAAGTATTAATATTGAGACAGGTGAGTTCCTAGAGGAATATCTAGGAACTCACCTAGACAGTCCTTGAAACAAACTGTTTCAAGGACTTGTCAATGGGGCTGTAAGTAGTAAGGAAATTTAATTTTTCTTTTGCTTTTGTTTCCTATCTCGTTAATCCTAATATGTTGCCTTTTTCAATGTCTCTCTGCTTGGTGCTGAGATTCCCTCACTACAATGACCTCACTTCGACAGATAGTACCCACAAAATACTTCTTTATTGACCCATGTTGGATTCAGCTGCCTCTGTCTTTGTAACACCCCTATAAATTCCCCAACAGAACAATGTTGATCCATAGGTAGGTGCTAGGAGTGAGTTGGACAGTTAGGTAGTCAGGGCCAGGGTCCCCAAGAAGAAAATATGGAGTCAGGAAAGCTAAAATAAAACAGTACTGACATCCTATTTTGCAGCTTAGGACCACATTGACATTTTGCTTTGCAGCCTTTGCAGAAATGACTCTGCAAAACATCCTAGAATAAGACAATTAACCACAAAAGCATTTGTCAGTATCACAGGCAAAGGGCAGTTAAGACCTAAACCCCGAGATGTCAGCAAAAAAAGGACCACCAGCATGTGGACATTAACCTAATAGGTAGACAGATACATGAACAAAGCCCTGATTGGCATGATTCAGCACAACCTGACTGCTTAAGAAAGTTCGCAAAAGAGCTCATAAAAACCATACACCTAGAAACTACAGGGACAACCCACTCAAGGCCCCCTTCCTTTCTGGGAGCTTTATATACTCTTGCTCAATAAACTTTGCTTTGCTGTGCACTACTCTTTGTCTGGCCTACCTCTTCATCCTTTGAAGTGGCATGACCAAGAACCCAGGCACTAAGGGGACACAAATCCTATAACATTTGGACATCTCTATACCCTATTCAGAAGGAAAAAGTTACAGAAGATAAGACATTCCACCCTCAGCTACCTTAAAGATTTAAGAATCAAAATTGTTCAAGGGGGAATGATGTGGAGAACAAAGGTGAAAAAAATGTATATAAAATTAAATTTCCCAATAACCTGTAGCCCATTGACAAATATTTGAGGTAGGCTGAGTCTAACATTCCTCCAGGACCTCCCAACTATCTTAATGTTAATATTTTGCTGGAGGGAAAAACCACCTTTGCTTGACAATAGCCAGGCCTCTAGGATCCTGTAAATCATCTTTAACATATGAAAATCCCTTGGAAACTTCCTTTGTCTTTACCTCCCCCAACTCCAAAGTATATAATCAATTGCTCCTCACAATCCCAGCGCAGCTTTTTCTGCCCATGGGTTCTGTCCTCATGCTATAATAAAAACACTTTTTTTGCACAGAAAAAAAAAAAAGAAAAATGCTGAACATTAGCATATATTTTTTTCAAAAGATAATCCTACAAAAAAAATTTAAAAAGATGTTCACTTAGCCTAATTATTTGCTACTATTGAGAACTCTAATTTATTCATTATGAGTGGGTTGACTGGTTTGTTGGGAGAGTCCCACATTATTCCTCTTGTTCTGGCACATTTATTTTCACTGTCCATTTCATTCTCAAAAGTGTTTCAGTTCACATGCAAAATATGCAATCACCTAATTTATAATTTTAATGTAAGGTTTAAAGAAATCCGAATTAAATTAAAGAAAGCACCTATGTCTTGATATGGTACATTTTTAGACCTAAAAATCGAATTCAACAAAACTGGATCTAGTAGAGTGCAATTTCTTCCATAAAATGAAAGTGGAATTTTGAGGATATTGAAGTTATACTATGCTCTTGTAACAGTGCCTAGAATATAGTAAGCATTACTCAAATGTTTGATAATGAGGAGGAGGAGATGGAGCAAGAAACTAGGATACAATGGTTAAGAATTCATAAGCAATTTTGGGGTGTCCAGGTGGTTCAGTAAGTTAAGCATCTGACTCTTCATCTCAGGCTCTTGATCTCAGGGTCATGAGTTTGAGCCCCACAAAATTCACAAGTATTTCTTTCAATAGGTAACATGTAAATGTAAATTGAAGATTTAACTACTGAGATACTGAACACTACCATATGTTTTTTTTTTTATTTTTTTTATTGTTATGTTAATCCCCATACATTACGTCATTAGTTCTAGATATAGTGTTCCATGATTCATTGTTTGTGCATAACACCCAGTGCTCCATGCAGAACGTGCCCTCCTCAATACCCATCACCAGGCTAACCCATCCTCCCACCCCCCTCCCCTCTAGAACCCTCAGTTTGTTTTTCAGAGTCCATTGTC
>NW_022589711.1:74048928-74251236 GCF_004348235.1 Phoca vitulina | reverse complement strand
CCCCCTCCCCTCTAGAACCCTCAGTTTGTTTTTCAGAGTCCATTGTCTCTCATGGTTCTTCTCCCCCTCCGATTTCCCCCCCTTCATTCTTCCCCTCCTGCTACATTCTTCTTCTTCTTTTCTTTCTTAAGATGTATTGCATTATTTGTTTCAGAGGTACAGATCTGAGATTCAACAGTCTTGCACAATTCACAGTGCTTACCAAAACACATACCCTCCCCAGTGTGCATCACCCAGTCACCCCATCCCTCCCACCCCACCCCCCACTCCAGCAACCCTCAGTTTGTTTCCTGAGATTAAGAGTTCCTCATATCAGTGAGGTCATATGATACAAGTCTTTCTCTGTTTGACTTATTTCGCTCAGCATAATACCCTCCAGTTCCATCCACGTCGTTGCAAATGGCAAGATCTTATTCCTTTTGATGGCTGCATAATATACTACCATATGTTTTTAAAAAGATACTCATGGTGGGGCACCTGGGTGGCACAGTCAGTTAAGCATCTGAATCTTGGTTTTGGCTCAGGTCCTGATCTCAGGGTTGTGGGATCCAGTCCTGTGTCAGGCCCTATGCTCAGCACAGAGTCTGCTTAAGTCTCTCCCCTTTCCCCCTTCTCCCCATGATCACGTGAGCTTTCTCTCTCTCTCTCTCTCTCTCTAAAATAAATAAATGAAACCTTAAAAAAAAAATAAAAAGTTATACAACATGAATAAGGAGAATACTGTTCTAATTAGATATTTCACATAGTAATCATAATTCAGCAAGACCCTACATCCTTTAGTGGTACATGGTTCTTGAAGTCAGACATTTTTATTTGAATCCTGGCTCATATTTGAGACCTTAGTTTCTATTTCTTACTTTCCTATCTTGGGAAAATTAACTAATCACGTGAGACCTCAATTTGATAATCTTTAAACAGATAATAACAGAACTCTTGGGATTGTTATGAAGATGAAATGGCATAAAGCAGACTGACTGACATATTACAAGGGCTCAGAAATTATTAGCTATTGCGACTACCAATTCTATGATGATAACAAAGTATTTTGTAAACTACTAGTTTCATTGCAAAATTATTTCTAAGGGAAGTAACTTCTAAAAAATTATGTTCAATCAAAATTAGCATATATTTCTTTTTAAATAATTATTCTTGAAGAAGTCAGTAACAGGTTTCATAATCCCAATAAAACCTTAGAATTATCTCCACATACAAATTCCAAGAGGCAAGCAAGTTCACAAAGACCATTACTGAATGTTTATAAGTGTATTAAAAAAAAAAAAAAAAAGGAATACAAGCAAAACAACATATAGGAATCAGTATTCTAAAAAAGAGAAATCATGTGTGGATTATGACATTACAAAGAAGGAAAATGAAAAAGTTAATTGCATATCTGCTTGGATATGTGAGACACCCAACCTGAGTTCTTAAAAATTCTACAGAATACTCCAATTTTGTCAAAAAACTATCACAACACTACACAATATGTAGTATTCCAGTGACATATATTCTCACAGTTCAAAAAACTTCCACAAACATTTCCTTGGACCCTCACAAAAACCCTGTGATATAGGCAACATAGGTCTCTCAATCTCTGGAGCAACCCTCTATCCGTAATCCTACCTCTTCTCTAAATAGATAACGTGATAATTAGTATCATTGCAACATCAGAAAAATAAAGACATGGGGCTACTTTGTGTCAAGCCTAAAGAATGGCTTAATTATAATATTGTGGGCCAAAGGATGACTTATTCTTTTGTCTAGAGAAAGCAGTGTTGGCTCTGCCAGATATTTATAGAGTACACCTCGGTTTCAGCCTCTGTAAAATATGAATAAAAATAATTACTTCAAGATTGTTGTAAAAATTCAATCACATGCTTAAAAGTTTCCACATGATAATCTACAGATAATGAATGCTTTTACATCCTAGTACTTTGTTTCTCTTCCAAAAACCACTAAGATTTCAGTTGTACATTAAGAATGGCTTCATTATCAGGAAGTTGAAATTTATATTCTACCAAAGGCTATCAGAAGAGGTTACTGAGTTTTTATTGCAGATAAAATTCAAATGATACTACCTTCAGTATTACTAACACTAGCAGCAGTGGTAGTATAGTATTATTAGCGGAGATGACAATAATAATTATAAAAATAATCACGACTAAATTTTATATAGTGCTTTTTTGTGTCTGATATTAATCATCTTTATTTTCACAATAACCTTATAGAGGAAGAAACTAAGGGACATCACTTACCCAAATCAAATTTCTGGTTATTAGTGGGGCCAGGATTTGAACCCAGAAATTATCACCTCCAGGGCTCATGTTCTTTATAATTATTTTATAGATTATTTAAAATATATAGATGTTCTATAACAGAATTACTATGGTATTATTGGAAAAAATGACTATTGTATTATTGCTTGACTAAACTGATGAAATTACTTGCTTGTTTAAGCATCTTTCAGACAAGCACAATGAGGAGTAAACACATGTTAAATAACATATATCTTAATGCCTTTTTTGTTGTTGTTAATTTGTTTCCCCTTTCCACTGTAGTGAAATGTAAGGATTTCACTTCTTGAAAGACAAAATATTAAAATTGATAAATAATTTGCAATAGATGTGCCTCTTGAGTGCCTTAATTGTTTAATTAACATTTGTTGTTTGTGCATATTCTACTTTACCATTTAGTAAAAAAAATAAGTAGACACAAATCATTTAATAATTGTGAGGAGCTTTGCAATTCTGGAGAAGACATTAAAATTGAAATTATCAATATAATAATTCAAAATTTTGTGAAGTATGCTTTACAGGCTTTCCAAATGCTATAACATAACTATTTCCTATGTATTTCAGGACAAGGAGAGTCAATTGTTCTTAAAGATATTAATAAGCTAGGCAACCATAAAGAAATATTCAACTGGGGGCAGAGCAAAATGGCAGAGGAGTAGGAGACCTGGATTTTGTCTGGTCCCAGGAATTCAGCTAGATAGGGATCAAACCATTCTAAACACCTACGAACTCAACAGGAGATTGAAGAAAAGAATAGCAACAATTCTCTGAACAGAAAAGTGACTACTTTCTGGAAGGTAGGACGTGCGGAGAAGTGAATCCGAGGCGATATTCGGGAGGATAGATGGCAGGGGAGGGGGACTCTGTCAGCCGCTTCTGGCAAGTAACAGAGCAGCGGAGCACAAAATTGGAACTTTGAGAAGTGGGATCTACTGAGGGACGTTGCTCCAGTGGCTAAGCGGGGGGTGGAACCCTCACTGGGACAGTGTGGTCTCAGGACCCTTGGGGTCACAGAAAGACTGGGGGTGCCTGAGTGCAGTAGAACTCCCAGGTATCAGAGCGGGGAAGCCAGCTGCAGAGAGGGAGCCGAGGACTGGGCTCTCAGCTCAGGGTTGCCAGAAACCATGATCCGTGGCACAGTTGGGCCACTGCTCTTCCAGCAGGGACTCAATAAGCAGCAGATCCGGGGAGACTCCCCTTCCTCCCCCAGGAGGAGCAGCATGGGAGGGCACCGCAGGACTCTGCTGGGTTTGGAGACTCCACACAGGGTCAGGTGCCAGAGATAGAGACGCTTGGTCACAGGCCCAGTGAGCAGAGTGCGGCCGGAGACTGGGAAGACGGGAGTGACTGACTGCCTTTCTCTGGGGGCGCACAGAGGAGCGGGACCCTGAGTTCCTGGCTCCTCCAGGGAGGAGAGTGGGAGGCTGCCATTTCACTCTCATCCTCCAAAGCTGTACGGAAAGTTTGCAGGGAACAAAAGCTCCCGAGAGCAAACCCCAGCAGATTACTTAGCCCAGACCCAGCAAGGATGGGGCAATTCCGCCTCTGGCAAAGACATTTGGGAACCACAGCAATAGGCCCCTCCCCCAGAAGACCAGCAAGAACAGCCAGCCAAGACCAAGTTTACCAATCAATGAGAATGGCAGAACTCCAGCGCTAGCAGAATACTGCACATAGAAGTCATAGCTTTTTTCCCATGATTCCTCAGTCTTTCAAAGTTAATTTTTTTTTGACTATCTTTTTTTTTTCGAATTTTCTTTTTCCCTTTTTCATTTTATTTTTTTTAAAGATTTTATTTATTTATTTGACAGAGACACAGTGAGAGAGGGAACACAAGCAGGGGAAGTGGGGGAGGGAGAAGCAGGCTTCCTGCCGCGCAGGGAGCCCAAAGTGGGACTCGATCCCAGGATCCTGGGATCATGACCTGAGCTGAAGGCAGACGCTTAATGACTGAGCCACCCCAGGCACCTCTTTTTCCCTTTTTCAACCAACATCTTATCAATCCCTCTTTTTTAAAAAAAATCTTTTTTATTTTTCATTTTTAGAGTCATATTCTATCCCTTCATAGTAGTTAACCTCATTTTTGGTATATATATAAGTTGTTCTCTCTTTAAAATTTTGGGATACAGTTTCTTCTAACAGATCAAAATATACCCTAAATCTCTAGTGTATGGCTTTGTTCTAGTCTCCTGCCTGATCACATTCTCTCCCTTTTTTTTTTTTTTACATCTTTCTTTTTTCAACCAACTTCTTATCAATTCCTTTTATAAAATCTTTTATAATTTTCCTCTTACAGTCATACTCCATCCCTTCACCGTATTAACCCTTATTTTTGTACATATATAAGTTTTTCTTGCTTTAAAATTTTGGGAGGCACTTTCTTCTAAAAGATCAAAATACACCCAAAGTCTAGTGTGGCAGTGATGTATGCACCAGCCTGATCATATTTGATCATATTCTGTTTTGCTTTGTTTTGTTTTCTTTTTGTTTGTTTGTTTTTATCTTTTTCTTTTTTCTTTTCCTTTCTTTCCCTTTCTTTTCCCCTGGTTTCAGGTCTTTTCTGATTTGTTCAGTGTATATTTTCTGGGGACATTGTTAACCTATTAGCATTTTGTTCTCTCATTCATCTATTCTCCTCTGGAAAAAAATGACAAGATGGAAAAAATCACCTCAAAAAAAAGAACAAGAGGCAATACTGCCTGCCAGGGACCTAATCAATACAGGCATTAGAAAGATGTCGGAACTAGAGTTCAGAATGATGATTTTAAAGATACTGTCTGGGCTTGAAAAAAGCATGGAAGTTATTAGAGAAACCCTTTCTGGAGAAATAAAAGAATTAAAATCTAACCAATTCGAAATCAAAAAGACTATTAATGAGGTGCAATAAAAAATGGAGGTGCTAACTCCTAGGATAAATGAGGCAGAAGAGAGAATTAGTGATATAGAAGACCAAATGATGGAAAATAAAGAAGCTCGGAAAAAGAGAGATAAACAACTACTGGATCACAAGGGCAGAATTCGAGAGATAAGTGATACCATAAGATGAAACAATATTAGAATAATTGGGATCCCAGAAGAAGAAGAAGAGAGAGAGAGAGGGGCAGAAGGTATATTGGAGCAAATTATAGCAGAGAACTTCCCTAATTTAGGGAAGGAAACAGGCATCAAAATCCAGGAGGCACAGAGAAGCCCCCTCAAAATCAGTAAAAATAGGTCAACACCCCGACATCTAATGGTAAAACTTACGAGTCTTAGAGACAAAGAGAAAATCCTGAAAGCAGCTAGGGAGAAGAGATCTGTAAACTACAATGGTAGAAACATTAGATTGGCAACAGACCTATCCACAGAGACCTGGCAGGCCAGAAAGGACTGGCATGATATATTTAGAGCACAAAATGAGGAAAATATGCAGCCAAGAATACTATATCCAGCTAGGCTGTCATTGAAAATAGAAGGAGCTGAAATAGAAGCTCCTGAAAAAGCTTCCAGGACAAACAAACACTAAAGGAATTTGCAAACACAAAATCAGCCCTACAAGAAATATTGAAGGGGGTCCTCTAAGCAAAGAGAGAGCCTAAAAGCAACATAGACCAGAAAGGAACAGAGACAATATACAGTAACAGTCACCTTACAGGCAATACAATGGCACTAAATTCATATCTTTCAATAGTTATCCTGAATGTAAAAGGGCTAAATGCTCCAATCAAAAGACACAGGGTATCAGATTGGATAAAAAACAAGACCCATTGATATGCTGTCTGCAAGAGACTCATTTTAGACCCAAAGACACCCCCAGATTGAAAGTGAGGGTATGGAAAATGATTTACCATGCTAATGGATACCAAAAGAAAGCTGGGGTGGCAATCATTATATCAGACAAATTAGATTTTAAACCAAAGACTGTAATAAGAGATGAGGAAGAACACTATATCCTACTTAAAGGGTCTATCCAACAAGATCTAACAATTGTAAATATCTATTCCCCTAACAGGGGAGCAGCCAATTATATAAGGCAGTTAATAACAAAAGCAAAGAAACACATCAACAACAATACAATAATAGTGGGAGACTTTAACACCCCCTCACTGAAATGGACAGATCATCTAAGCAAAAGATCAACAAGGAAATGAAGACTTTAAATGACACATAGGGCAAAACGGACTTCACAGATATATTCAGAACATTTCATCCCAAAGCAACAGAATACACATTCTTCTCTAGTGCCCATGGAACATTCTCCAGAATAGATCACATCCTAGGCCACAAATCAGGTCTGAACCAGTACCAAAAGATTGGGATCATTCCCTGCATATTTTCAGACCACAATGCTTTGAAACTAGAACTCAATCACAAGAGGAAAGTAGGAAATAACTCAAGTACATGGAGGCTAAAGAGCATCCTACTAAAGAATGAATGGGTCAACCAGGAAATTAAAGAAGAATTTTACAAAATTCATGGAAACAAATGAAAATGAAAACACAACTGTTCAAAATCTTTGGGATGCAGCAAAGGCAGACCTAAGAGGAAAGTATATAGCAATACAAGCCTTTCTCAAGAAACAAAAAAGGTCTCAAATACACAACCTAACCCTACAGCTATAGGAGCTGGAGAAAGAACAGCAAATAAAGCCTAAACCCAGCAGGAGAAGAGAAATAATAAAGATCAGAGCAGAAATCAATGAAATAGAAACCAAAAGAATAGTAGAATAGATCAACGAAACTAGGAACTGGTTCTTTGAAAGAATTAACAAGATTGATAAACCCCTGGCCAGACTTATCAAAAAGAAAAGAGAAATGACCCAAATAAATAAAATCATGAATGAAAGAGGAGAGATCACAACCAACACCAAAGAAATACAAACAATTAGAAGAACATATTATGAGCAACTCTATGCCAGCAAATTAGGTAACCTGGAAGTAATGGATGCATTCCTAGAGATGTATCAACTACCAAAACTGAACCAGGAAGAAATAGAAAACCTGAACAGACCTATAACCACTAAGGAAATTGAAGCAGTCATCAAAAATCTCCCAACAAACAAGAGCCCAGGGCCAGATGGCTTCCCAGGGGAATTCTACCAAACATTTAAAGAATTACTACCTATTCTTCTGAAACTGTTCCAAAAAATAGAAATGGAAGGAAGACTTCCAAACTCATTTTATGAGGCCACCATTACCTTGATCCCCAAACCAGACAAAGACCCCATCAAAAAGGAGAATTACAGACCAATATCCTTGATGAACATGGATGCAAAAATTCTCACCAAAATACTAGCCAATAGGATCCAACAGTACATTAAAAGGATTATTCACCACGACCAAGTGGGATTTATCCCTGGGCTGCAAGGTTGGTTCAACATCCACAAATCAATCAATGTGATACAATACATTAATAAAAGAAAGAACAAGAACCATATGATCCTCTCAATAGACGCAGGAAAAGCATTTGACAAAGTACAGCATCCTTTCTGGATCAAAACTCTTCAGAGTATAGGGATTGGAGTACATACCTTACTATCATAAAAGCCATCTATGAAAAACCCACAGCGAATATCATTCTCAGTGGGGAAAAACTGAGAGCTTTCCCCCTAAAGTCAGGAACATGGCAGGGATATCCACTATCACCACTGCTATTCAACATAGTATTAGAAGTCCTAGCCACAGCAATCAGACAACAAAAAGAAATAACATGCATCCGAATCTGCAAAGAAGAAGTCAAACTCTCATTCTTTGCAGATGTTATGGTACTTTATGTGGAAAACCCCAAAGACTCCACCCCAAAACTGCTAGAACTCATACAGGAATTCAGTAAAGTGGCAGGATATAAAATTAATGCACAGAAATCAGTGCCATTCCTATACACCAACAACAAGACAGAAGAAAGAGAAATTAAGGAGTTGATCCCATTTATGATTGCACCCAAAACCATAAGATACCTAGGAATAAATCTAACCAAAGAGGCAAAGAATCTGTACTCAGAAAACTATAAAATACTCATGAAAGAAATTGAGGAAGACACAAAGAAATGGAAAACGTTCCATGCTCATGGATTGGAAGAACTAATATTGTGAAGATGTCAATGCTACCTAGAGCAACCTACACATTCAATGCAATCCCTATCAAAATTCCATCCACTTTTTGCAAAGAAATGGAACAAATAATCCTAAAATTTGTATGGAACAAGAAAAGACTCCAAATAGCCAGAGGAATGTTGAAAAAGAAAAGCAAAGCTGGCAGCATCACAATTCCGGACTTCAAGCTCTATTACAAAGCTGTCATCATCAAGACAGTATGGTACTGGCACAAAAACAGACACATAGATCAATGGAACAGAAGAGAGAGCCCAGAAATGGACCCTCAACTCTATGGTCAACTAATCCTCGACAAAGAAGGAAAGAATGTCCAATGAAAAGAAGACAGTCTCTTCAACAAATGGTGTTGGAAAAATCGGACAGCCACATGCAAAAGAATGAAACTGGACCATTTCCTTACACCACACACAAAAATAGACTCAAAATGGATGAAGACCTATATGTGAGACAGGAGTCCATCAAAATCTTAAAGGAGAACACAGGCAGCAACCTCTTTGACCTCAGCCGCAGCAACTTCTTCCTAGAAACATCACCAAAGGCAAGGGAAGCAAGGGCAAAAATGAACTATTGGGACTTCATCAAGATAAAAAGCTTTTGCACAGCAAAAGAAACAGTCAACAAAACCAAAAGACAACTGACAGAATGGGAGAAGATATTTGCAAATGACATATCAGATAAAGGGCTAGTATCCAAAATCTATAAAGAACTTACCAAACTCAACACCCAAAGAACAAATGATCCAATCAAGAAATGGGCAGAAGACATGAACAGACATTTTTCCAAAGAAGACATCCAAATGGCCAACAGACACATGAAAAAGTGTTCAATATCGCTCGGCATCAGGGAAATCCAAATCAAAACCTCAATGAGATACCACCTCACACCAGTCAGAATGGCTAAAATTAACAAGTCAGGAAATGACAGATGTTGGCGGGGATGCGGAGAAAGGGGAACCCTCCTACACTGTTGGTGAGAATGCAAGCTGGTGCAGCCACTCTGGAAAACAGTATGGTGGTTCCTCAAAAAGTTGAAAATAGAGTTTATGAATTTTAATGTAATTTGCATTTTTACCTAATTTTTTAAATATCTTTCCATATAAGAAATTACTCCTAAAAATGAAACCAATAGACCATCTTATTTCTAGTTTTTTCCCCAAATTTAGGTGGCATGTTACAATTGCCCTCTAGATATTTTAACTAATTTTCACTCCCAGATGCTGTTGTTTTTTTTTTAAGAGTTCCGCTTTTTATTGCGCAGCTTAGAGAAGCCAGATGCTGTTTTTAAGGTATCCCTTTCTTTACCCGAGCTAACGGTGTGCTTTATCATCAATTTAAACATTTTAGTTTTGAAGAAAAATGTAATGTATTTGCCCCACTTTATAATCCTTTCTGAATCATCATACAGAATATAAATTATATCATAATGGTGACTATATTTCAGGTATACATATTTTAAATGAATATTTATAAGGTATCCTACCTCCATTAATTATTATAAATATTGTAACTAATTTTAATACCAAAAATACTATACACAAATCATGTATATACGTATATGTGTGCATATGCATTTGCATATATGTATAGAAAATATAAACTATAATGTTTATTCCTAGTCACATTTGATGTGAATTCTTCTTGAATTTCATTAAAACATGATATATGGATTTTTGTATGTATTTCTTTTTATTGGGATTTGATAAACTATTGGAAAAATCAAACAACTTGGTCAAGCAGAAATATTGCTTTTTGTGGTGGTAATAGCCTTCATCAAATATCATTTTATGAACAAGAGAACTCTGTTATATCAAATAGGAGTTTCTCCAAACTGAGGGTTCTAGATGGGAGGGGGGTGGGGGGATGGGTCAGCCTGGTGATGGGTATTAAAGAGGGCACGTTCTGCATGGAGCACTGGATGTTATATGCAAACAATGAATCATGGAAAACTACATCAAAAACTAATGATGTAATGTATGGTGATTAACATAACATAATAAAATAAAAAAGATCTATAGGAGTTTCTCTTCTGCATGTGGTATGTTCAAGATCAGAAAGATAAGTGTCTCATCTAAGTTCACACCTAATATGCATTGGAACTTTCACTGGATTCTAAAAGTTTTAACCCAATATTTCATTTGCCCTGTTCCACTATGGTGAGAGTAGAAACATGGTTTTGTTCACCATTTTATCCCAGGCCACTAGAAGAGTAAATGAGCTCTTAGAGCTTTTATATGTGTAGGTATCTAGTATATCTATATCTACAGTACAGTACATACATCTACAGAGAGCATATAGTGTATCTCTATCTAAGTATATCTGTATCTATTCTATCACTTTTTCATTTATTACCTAGAACGTTCCTGTAAAAATTCATCTAATTTGCTATATATCTTAGATCTTTATACAATCACACATATACACTTCTTCCTTATCATTTTTACCTTTTTAAATATTATTCTTGCCTTTTTTCACTTTTATTTTCTAAATCCCGTATTATGTTTTTGATTATTCTCTATTGGAGACTTTGTAATTAGTTTTCATCTCAGAAACTATTGTCTTTTATTCTAATTTCTTTAGTCAGTTCATATTTTATATTTTTATATAAAATATTTATTTTTATATTTATATTTTATATCCTTTCATTTGTCCATTTGTAGTTTGCACTCTGCATTTCTGATTTGTGGTGTTATTTAAAATCTGTGAATGCTTGTTTAATTACATTTAATTCATATCAGAATGCTGTTACACTTTTTCTTGTTTTTTAGTTTTTTTTAAAGAATTTTTTTGGTTAAGAAATAGAGTGCTCATGCTTTCTTTTATTCTCATGGTAACTTTAATGGATTCAGGGTTCACATTTTGCTCTTTTGATTGCTGTGCTGGGATGCACAGTTGAAAGAGTCTAAAAAGGTGTGGTTTGGTGGTTTCCCTCCCTTCTTAGCTCAAGAGCAAGCTTTCTTGTTGCTACAATGATTTCTTCAACAAATGGAAATTTAATGGAATATCTTCTGGTCTAACAATTTATAATTTGTTGTTCTTTTCTAATTTCAGTAATGCTTTAATTTTCAGCCACTTTTTTATTTCTCTTCTCCATCAAGCCTCCAAGGAGCCCCTTTCCAAGGATTTTCCATTGCCTGTAAATTTGATGCCTGCATGACACTGCCATTTTTGGTATCACACTTTTTTTTAAGAGAGAGAGAGAGAGCAGAGCAGAAGTAGGATAGGGAAGAAGCAGAGGCAGAGGGAGAGGGAGAAACTTAGGCTACACACCCAGCATGGAGCCTGCCACAGGATGGACCTCACAACCCTGAGATCATGACCTGAGCCAAGATCAAGAGTTGGACATTTAACTGAGCTGCCCAGGTGCCCCTAGAACTATTTCTAAAGCCAAGAAAACACATTCACTACTTCCTCAGTTGTTGACAGTGAAGATTGTATTGACAATTCACCATAGTAAAACAGGTCTAACTTCCATTCTAACCTGCCATCTACCAATATTAAGGCAAAGGCATATATTTAATTAGGAAAAGTAAATCTAGTTTACTCATATTTACTTAATGCCATTTGCTTTTTTGTTGTTGAATATAAATTTTAGAAAAAGTAGATAACTAATCTGAAAGTTATATTTTGGAGAATTTCTACTTACATATACTCCTGTTATTATCACCCAGATAAAGATATAGAACAAATTTCAGCTCCTCAGAAATCTCCTTAGCACTCCCCTCAACCTAGTTGTCACTTCTCCTATTACCATAGATTAATTTTGCCTGCATTATATAAATGAAACTATATAATATATATACTTTTGCGCTTCGTGTTTTTATTCAGGATTAAGCTTATGATATTCACCCATGCTGGTGCTTCTAGCAATGTTTGTTCTTTTTCAAGGCTGCATAGTATTTCTTGTGTGAATACTATCACTGATTTTTTAAATTTTACTACTCAGGGACAATTTAGGTTGTTTTAGTTATGACTCTATTATGAATAAAGCTGCTACAAGTGTTGTTGTACATATCTTTTCATGGGAATACACAATCATTCTTGGTTATATACCAAGAGTGAAGTTGCATAGAATATGCAAAAATTTAACTTTATTAGACATTGCCAAAATTTTCCAAAGTTGTATGAATTCATATTCTTGAGGCAAAGTGAGAGATTACCAGTTGCTCCAAAGCCTTTCAAATACTTGTATTGTCACTCCTTGTCACTGTATGTGTTATCACATACAGTGTCACAGATATCACATACAGTGGTATCACATTATGGTTTTATTATCTATATTATGTATATATGCATATATATAATAGTTTATTAATCTATATTTCAAGTTGGTTAAAAATTTGATCGTTTTTACTATTGCAGTATTTATCTTACAGGTTTATTAAATTTCTTTGTGCATCATGGACATGAATCATTTTTTGTTATACATAACAATTCCTTTATTATAGACTTTTGAAACTTACTAATTTATATTAAAATTCTAATTCAGGGCACCTGGGTGGCTCAGTCAGTTAAGCATCTGCCTTTGGCTCAGGTCATGGTTCCACGGTTCTGGGATCAAGCCCTATGTTGAACTCCTTGCTCAGCAGGAAGAAGCCTGCTTCTCCCTCCCCCTCTGCCCCTCTCCCCAAGTCATGCTCTCTCTCTCTCTTGCTCTCTCTCTCACTTGCTCTTTCTCTCTCTCTTGCTTGCTCTCTTTCTCAAGTAAATAAATAAAGTCTTTAACAAAAAAAATCTAATTCAATTTTAATGTAGATTTTTAAAACTATCATATTTTACTTAAGTATAATTTATCAATTTCTTCTGTTATACAGGACTTGTGATTTATGAAATTATTTTTGCCCTCCTTTAGTTCCAGAAGATATTCTATCATTTAGAAGTTTCATAATTTAAGCTTTCACATTTAGGTTTATGATCTATTTTGTGTATTTTTTATGATGCAAGATAGTAACCAACTTCCTTTCTATTGCATATAAATATATTATTGACCCTGAGACATTTGTTGAAAAGGCAATTATTTTCCTACCAAATTGAAGTTGTCTTTCATAAATCAGGTTTCTATGTATGTATAGGTATGGTACCTTAACTCCTGTTATATTGTCTATATAAATCTTACCAATTTCATATAACAATCTTCGTTATTTGGTAGATAATAAATCATCTAGTTTTGGTGTTCACAAAATTTGCTTAAGTATTTGCCATCTAAATTTTCAAATCACGTGAATTTGAACTAAAATCTGATGGGAATTTTAATTAGGATTTCTTTAGTTTATAGATTTGGTAAAAATAAAATGCTAACAATATTGAATATTCCAACCCATTTACAAATCCAATGATGATCAGATTAGATCATTCAATTGATTTAGGGCTCATTTGATTTCTCTCAGGTTTTTTTATTGTACAGATCTACCTTTTTTAGATATATTCCTATATATTTAATGTGTATAGGTAATATTTTAAAAACTTTGTCCTCTAATTTTTATTACTACTGTAAAGAAATATAATTAAATTTGTATTTAAGCTCATATCTAGCAAATTTCATATTTCATAATTCTCATTGTTTGTTGGTAGATTCTTTTTACATATCCTTAGTTATGTCAACTGTGAATAATAATGGTTTAGTTTCTCATGAAATTACCTGAGAAGTTTTTTTCCATTATTTTCTATATATTGGAAGAGTTTGTAAGATTACCAAATGTTGGGAAAAATACCCACTAAAATTAACTAACTTTGGAGTTTTTATGGTAGGAAAACTTTTATATAGAGATTCAGTTTTTTATTAGCTATATAAGTATTTAAAATTTGTTTTTCCACTGGTATATGTTTTGGAAATCAATGAGTTTCCATTCATCCTAGTTCCCAAGTTTATTTACCTATTTTTTCAAATATTCTTGCTACCCTTTTAATGTTTAATGATATCTCTTTTCTAGTTCAGATATTCATAAAGTCTTATTTTCAGTCATCATTTCTTGATTATTCTTTGTTTACTCTTCTACTGTATATCTGATGTTGGTTTCATTGACTCAATTACTTATCTTTTTACTTTCTAATTTAATTACTTTCCAGTATCTTTAGGTTTTCTATGCAGTATTCATCTAGCATTTTTTTAAAAAGATTTTATTTATTATTTGTCAGAGAGAGAGAGAAAACACAAAGCAGGGGGACTGGCAGGCAGAGGGAGAAGCAGGCTCCCCACTGAGCAAGGAGCCCAATGCAGGACTCGATCCCAGGATCCTGGGATCATGACCTGAGCCGAGGGTAGACACTCAACCAACTGAGCCACCCTTCATCTAGCATTTTGAGAATGAATGTCAGGCCACAGATTTTCACTTTTTCTAAACTTTGAGATGTCACATTTTCATTATTTTTTAGTCCAATATCTTCTAATATTTATTCTGATTCCCTTTGTTCCAAAGGCTAATTTAAGCCATATTGATTTGTTTTCAAACATTAAAAAATTTCCAGATAAATTTCTGATTTTCAGTGTAATTTCATTATACTCAGAGAGAATCCTTTATTTATTTCAAGGCAATTTTTTTTAAGTGTTTGAGACTGTGTGTCCTATAATATGATACATTTTTGGAATGTGGAACATTTTCATTTAAGAAAAGTGGTTTGGTAGTAGTCAGTAAAAATAAAAGTTATGTCAAGTTGATTAATGTTATTTTTCTAATTTTTGTATATTTATTGACTTTGCTTGCTCTATAATTTATTGAAAAAAAATGTATGTTAACCTCCAACCACAATTTTGAATTTATTTCTTCTTTAGATTCTTTAAACATAACTTTTGTCTATTTTAAAAGGTGTCTTGCGTTCATACAAATCTAGGGTTCTTATGTTCCTTTGAATAATCTTTTTTTTCATTGTGATGTATTCCTCTTTATCTCTGATAACACTATCTCATTAAAGTATATTTTTCTATTAATATATTTCTTACCAGTTTGGCTCTGATAACATTGTCTCATTAAAGTATATTTTTCTATTAATATATTTTTTTATCATTTTGGCTAGTGTTTTCATATGGTTTCCCCATCCATTTTATTACTTTCAAAGTTTCTGTTTTTACATATGTGTGTCCATTGCAAATGTCCCACATTTATATCATTTAGTACTATCCGATTTAAAATATACACTTTTCCAAAACCAAACTACATATTTCTATATGCACATATATTTATAGAAGACAGAGTAAAATTATGAACAACACTTAATTGTGTTTCCATTTGGGGAAGAGAGTAGATCAAGAGATCAGAAGATACTTTTGCCTGTTCTCTATTTTTTTAATGTTTATGAGAATATAATTGTGAAATTAAAATTATTTTATGGCATATGTTCAGTATAGCAGTTTTGGTAAAATTTTCAATAGAAGGACAAGATTTTCATAATAGTTTTGAAAACATTGTAGTTAACACTGGGTATTTTTACTGGCCAAATTTTTCCTCAGTCACCTGCATCATAATCTATTTCTTTACAAGCCAAAACAGTCTCACTATTCTTCCTTTCATCTGCCAAATTCTGTTCTTTATACAGAATATTTTAGTTATTCTTGATTCCTTCCCTGACTTTCATGGAGTTCCATCTACTAATGGATGACATAAATTTGTAGAATGTGCAAATAGAATTTTTTCTTTAGTGTGATCCAATTTGGCAATATTCTCTAAGGATAAAAATCACTCAAGCTAAAATTTTATGGTCCTTTCATGAAAAACAAAAACAAAAACACCCAGAGTTTAAAGAAATTATTTTTCTTCTGGTGATAAACTTAAAATTAGAAACTGAGATATACTGAAATAATAACCTTGCTCACCTTGTCCCTAAAGGGCACTCATAAAATGGGATCAGTAAAGAAATTTGCTAATAAAACCTTGATCAACTGTTCAATCCCCTTGAGTTCCTATAAGTCAAATTCTCAGAGTCTATTTCTTTTTAGGTGACACACTTACCGAAATACTTTATCATGATCTACTTTCCTTTATATGGATTCACAATATTTTGAAATTGGTAGGTCTCATGGAATAGATGTAATTCAACATTTTTCCACAAAGGAAAAATCAAGGATTATAGACTAAGCAACTTGCCTAATGATCAAATTTCCAGTTAATGAGATGCATATATTTGAATCTAGTTCATATTCCTTGTACTGGTATAGTAACTCCATTTTACTTTTTTCTCTTTTCTCCTTTCCCTTCCTTCCTTCCTTCTTTCCTTCCTTCCTTCCTTCTTCCCTTCCTTTCCTTCCAAAAATGTGGCTGGGTATATGTTCTTGTTAAAATAAAAATATCCTAATTAAATAAGAATTGCCATATTACCTACATAATCAGTCATGATCAATGAATCACACTTGAAACCCATCTGGATATTCAACACATTGAAGAGTTAGATGAGTCAATTAAATGTATCTAAAAAAATGAATCCCCCCAAAAGACCTGAACAATAAAAGATTTACAAGTCCACAAACAAGTTCAGTAAAAGCCTACAAAGTCTATAACTTGTCTATTTTGAATTTTAGAGGCTTTGGAGAAGTGGACTGGATAAAAAATACAATCTAGTGAAATCTGTTAGTGGCTCAGAGCAACAAATAAATTCATGGTCTTGAGCTACAAAATTCAGCAGGACTCCAGAGAAACCACACTCCTACCAGTAAGTGACTTATTCATGGCTCATGAAAAAGAGCTGAAAAGCTTATCAAATGCTACATCATGTTACTTACCCTTCAGATTTTCATCAGAATTTATAGCGTGAGAAAATCCACATCATTAAAAACAAAATCTTTGCAAAAGATTTTGAGGTAGGGAACACTAACTTTGAATCCCAATTAAGCAAATGTTATCCACCCCCCAAAAATACTCCCATTCTTCTCATTAGTAGACCTGTATTATAAAAGTTTTACTCAATTATTATTGTTGTTACTATGTACTGAATTGTGTTCCCCCAAAATTTATATGTTGAAACTCTAATGTCCAAAGTACTTGGAAATAGGGCCTTTAAGGAGGAATTAACAGTTAAATATGATTGTAAGTGTGGGTTCTAATCCAGTAAGACTGGTATCCCTAGAAGAGGAGGAGGGGACACCAGGGATGTGTGGGTACAGAGGAAAGACTATGTGACACATGATACTTGACATGACACAGAATGTAGTCATCTGCAAGTCAAGGACAGAGGTCTCAAAACAAACCAAACCTGCCAGCACCTTGATCTTTTACTTCCAGCCTCCAAAACTGTAAGAAAATAAATATCTGCCTTTTAAGCCAGTCTGTGGTATTTGGTAGGGAAGCCTGCAATGACTAATACAATTATGTTTTTGAGTTTCAGCAGTAAGATGTTCATGAAAATTTTTTTTTTTGATTTGTATATAAATATCTTCATACTAGTCTCAATTTTGCCTCTTAATTCTGAAAGCCTAAGCCTTTTACTATGTAGGCCATTAACAAAATTAACAAATTCCTTCCTTAAAATAACACTTTGCTCCTCTACACTTTCTTTTTTTATAAGTTTTTTTTTTTTTTTAAGATTTTATTTATTTATCTGACAGAGAGACAGCGAGAGAGGGAACACAAGCAGGGGGAGTGGGAGAGGGAGAAGCAGGCTTCCCGCTGAGCAGGGAGCCCGATGCAGGGCTCAATGCGGGGCTCGATCCCAGAACCCTGGGATCATGACCTGAGCCAAAGGCAGATGCTTAACGACTGAGCCACCCAGGCACCCCTGCTCCTCTACACTTTTTATAAGGTTGCATCTTTCCTTTAAAATGACATTTACTACAATGTATTTGTTTGCTGTTTCCATATTCATTTTATCACCCCTGTAAAATAGAAAACACCCTCTCCCACTATAGGCCTAAATCTATTTGCAGCAGGTGCTTA
The DNA here is from genome assembly GCF_004348235.1 of Phoca vitulina. Lineage (NCBI taxonomy): Eukaryota > Metazoa > Chordata > Mammalia > Carnivora > Phocidae > Phoca > Phoca vitulina. The sequence goes on along the minus strand of NW_022589711.1, from coordinate 74,232,998 downwards.
ATAACTGATTGTGAATTGAGGCCTGCTGGAGCTAAGGGCAGTACCTACCTGCCAGCCAGCAGGGAAATTTATTCTGTCAACAACCTAAGTGAGTGCGGGAGCAGATTCTTCCCAGAGCCTCCAAGGAAGAGCTCAGGATTGTTGACACCTTGATTTTGGCTTTCTGAAGTCTGGAGCAGAGAAATCAGTCAAGCTAACCAGGACTTTACACCTACAGAACTGTATGTTAAATCTGCTTAAACTTAATTGTTTTAACTGATTAAATTTAGGTAAATTGTTGTTAAATTTGTGGTATTTGTTATGGCATAAATAGTAAGCTAATACAATTGGATGCAGGTATTGTCAGCCTGATCCATCTATAATAAAGTTCTGAATCAGTGTCTCACCTAAAGATTTCAGCAGCCATTGATGATTGTTGCTTACATCTACTGCTGTCTTTGGGGAATACAAATTGGTGATTTTTATAATTCTATCATTCCTTCTGCACCTATTAGCTGTAATTGTTCTCTGAAGAACTTTTATTTACCAATAATTTATACTGAAATATATTTTGTACATGAAAAGCAGGCTATCTGCCTGATTTTTCCCCTTTATTAGTTTTCAGAATACTGGCCTCGTGATTTTGCTACTGTATCATTTTTGTATCATAAAGTCAGGAATTGTTATATGTTTGTGTGTTTCAACCACGATGCTGTCAATTTCTTCATGGTGCTTAAATGGTCTCATGTGTGGTCAATGGAAACCCCTTCAAGTTGGATCCTGTGTCTTTTTATCAAGACTTTATTATTCTGTGGTAGATTACTTTCTGGCACTACAGATAATCCAAGGTTTATCTTGTACATATTATACCTGAGACACTGCATTGTCCATTTCCCCAAAGTCTCTCGTTTCTTTGATTTTTTAGAGACCACACACACTCTGGGCACCTGCAAGTGCTTTTAATTGCTTCAAGGCCATCTCAGTAAACAGAACTAGCTCGTGTTGTTTTTTAGAAATGAAAGATAATTTATGACTTTATACTATATTTTCAAGTCAGAGGTTAAAATACATGGTTTACACTTAACTATGTTGATTTTTATACTTGAATTGTTTTTTTTTAAGTGTTGGTATCTAAAGACATTACTGTAATTTGTTATTGGTTTTATTTATCTGACAACATAAACATTATTCCTTATAATAAGATTGTTAAATTTGGTTTAACATTTACTTGCAGGCTTTTAAAAGAGTTATTAGAATAGCCTTTGAGGGGAATACAGTCAAAATACCAGATTTTAAAGTATTAAAATGTTCTTCCCTAAGTGGCTATGTTACCAATTTTGTATAAAGTTAAATTCATTTATTTGGGTTTTTTTTTTTGTAATTTAAGGGGTTATATTTTTTGTATCTGTTTTAATTTTGTCTTTAAATGTGTGAAAATTTAAATAATTCCAAAGTTAAAAAAAAAACAAAAAGGGGCATTCTGAGAAAAAAATAATTGTGAATTAATGGTAATTGGGCTGGAAAATCAGTGCAGATATTCCAAAAGTGGATTCACCTCTGGAATTTTTTATCATATCCCCAGATGAAAAATTCAGCAAGTGCTGTCAGTGTTACCACTTTTAATTCTTTTTTATCCCCAGCATCATCACCCCAGGTGCAGATAATCCTGATTTTTCATAGATAACTACAGCTGTCAGCTGTCTGGACTCCTGGCTCCATCTGACTCCATTCCCATCAGTGCTTCAATGACAGGTAGGGCTTTTCAAAATATGAGTGGACATGCCATTCACCTCCTTCAGACTTTAAAGGCTTCTCCAGGCACTTAGTTAAAGAGGCATCACTTCTTCTTTGGGTAGATATGTTAGTGTACAAATATCTTGCTTGTAATCTGGGAAAATAGGCCATAAATCTCATGAAAACTGTGTGTGGTAGGGTGTTGCTGTGTCGAGAATGAAACATGATTAAGACATAAAAATGTCCTCTGACGAAAGTTCATAATTGCAACAAAGTGGCTTTGGCTTCTTGTAGTTGATTTTGTTTACTAATATTTTTTACTTCTGTATATAAGTGAATGAATCAGATCTATAAGTAAGATATAGAAAAAATACTAATAAATTTGTGAAGGTAGGGGCGCCTGGGTGGCGCAGTCGCTAAGTGTCTGCCTTCGGCTCAGGTCATGATCCCAGGATCCTGGGATCGAGCCCCGCATCAGGCTCCCTGCTCCGCGGGAAGCCCGTTTCTCCCTCTCCCACTCCCCCTGCTTGTGTTCCCTCTCTCGCTGTGTCTCTCTCTGTCAAATAAATAAATAAAATCTTAAAAAAAAAAAAAAAAAAAAAAAATTTGTGAAGGTAAAACACTTAACCAGGGCGCCTGGGTGGCTCAGTTGGTTAAGCGACTGCCTTCGGCTCAGGTCATGATCCGGAGTCCCGGGATCGAGTCCCGCATCGGGCTACCTGGTCAGCAGGGAGTTTGCTTCTCCCTCTCCCGCTCCCCCCTCTTGTGCTCTTTCTCTCTCTCACTCTCTCTCTCAAATAAATAAATAAAAATCTTTAAAAAAAAAAAAAAAACACTTAACCAACTATTTTTTGCCTTTCAGTGTACATTAAATGAATCTGTTAACATTCCCACTCTTCTATCTTTATTCAGGACTTATACCATGGGTAGATTTAAGAGTTTAGTGATATAATTTACTAATCTGTTTTCAAGATGTAAATATATGTTAATAGAAATAATAGAATAATGAATAAATAAAGATGAATAGGCAATTTGAGGCTTGTTTGTATTGTGTATTTTTATAGAATTTAAAGTACTTACTCAATATACTAAACATTTATGGAAACTCTGACACTGCTCCATGTTGAATGAGATTAAATGGAAACACCAGAAGAAAAATTGGACCCTGACCATATTTCAGAACAGATTTTTACTTTAGGAAATTTAAAAGGAAAAGAAAGTGAAGGGGAAGAAGGAAGGAAGGAGGGAGGAATGAAGGGATGGAAGGCATATTAATAGAAAAAGAACACATTTTGAATTTGAGTGATTAAATCTAAAAAAGAAAAGGTGATTGAGGATATATATTATATGGTCATATTAGGTAGGGTTAAAAATGACGTGGGTTAAAGATTTAAAAAAATTGTTAACAGTTTTCCTAGGAGAATCTAGGCTTATTTTCATTTTCCCTACATCGTGTCTGGTTAACATTACTTTTGTCTCAAAAATTATGTGGCAGGAACAGTAAATCACATTGTCATGCAAGTAACACAATACTTAGAAGGTAGTAAAATAAATTGTAAACTTATTGCCTATTTACAACAACCATAAATGTATTGTCTTATTCTTACTAATCCTTCATAAAGATTCCTAATACATTGTTCTAAGACTGTAATTTTGAGGGAAGAAAGTATTTTTTTTCCAGTGAAGTTGGTGTTTATAATTTGTCTGTGATTATACCTAATTGTATTCAAGTATCCTAAATGTATCTTCAAATTTAAATGGTTGCTTACAGTTATTTTTTAAAATCTTACAGGTGATAAAATCCATTAATATCTTCATATAACCATTCTACTTTTCTGTAACTGCAAGATAGAAGATAAGCAAAGTGGGATTAAACAAAAGTTCTGTGAAAGGAAACGATTTTGCACTTTAGCTACTATAACCACTCTGACAATTTTAGATTACAGATGTTTTTGAAAATGGGTGGTAAAATGAATGTGTTAGTGTGGAAAAAGATATGAGGTGATTAAAACACATTAATAGGCATAAAGATTATTATAGAATATCTGAATCACAATGGCTATGACAGAGCAGAGGGGGCTTTAGACACTTGAATTAAGATAAAAAGAGAGTATTAAACATTTTTGGGGTTTGTTTCCCTTAGGAGGTAAGTGGATATCTGGACTCTATCTCTGTAATTCTTTGAAAATACAGAATAATGTGACACAGAAAGCAGCATTTTAATTGTTTTAATTTTTTTTAAACTCCAGTATAATTATTATTCAGTGTTATTAGTATCAGGTGTATAATATAGGAGTCAACAATTCTATACATTACTCAGTGCTCACCATGATAAGTGAATTCTTAATCCCCTTCACCTATTTCACCATCCCCCTACCAACTTCTCCTCTGGTAACCAGCAGTTTGTTCTCTATAGTTAAGAATCTGTTTTTTTCAGTTCATATCATTTTTCTTTGTTCAATTTCTTAAATTCCACATATGAGTGAAATCATATGATATTCATCTTTCTCTGACTGACTTATTTCTTCTCTTGACCTTCTGTGGTTTCATGGCTTTCTTTAATGATATACTTGGATAACTTTATCTTCATTTTTTTGTATCTCTATTACCAGTTTTTGATTTATAGTTACCACTAGGTTTATATATATCCTCTTATGCATATAGCAGTCTATATTAAGTTGATGATCACTTAAGTGTGAACCCATTCTAAAAGCACTCGATTTTTACTACCCCCCCCTTTTAGATATATGGTGTCATACTTTGCACTCTTTTATTCTATGAGTCTTTTGACTAATTTTTGTAGATATACTTAATTTTACTGCTTTTGTGCTTCCTACTTTACTTACTCAGGCTTATGATCTTTCCTTTCCACTCAAAGAATCCCATTTAACATTTCTTCTAAGGCTGCTTTATTGGTGATGATTCCTTTAATCTTTGTCTAGGAAACTCTTAATGTCTCCTTCTGTTCAGAATGATAGTCTTGCTGGATAAAATATTCTTGATTGCAGGTTTCTTTCTTTCAGTGCTTTGAATACATCATGCTACTCTGTTCTGGCCTGCAAAATTTCTGTGGAAAAATCAGTTGATGGCCTAATGGGGTTTCCCTTGTATGTATCTGTTTTATTTTGTTGCTTTTAAAATTCTGTCTTTATTGCTCTTTTTGCCATTTTATTTAGTATGTGTCTTGGTGTGGACCTCTTCGGGTTTATTTTGTTGGGGGCTTTCTGTGCCTTCTGGATCTGGATTTCTGTTTCCTTTCTCAAATTTGGGAAGTTTCCAGGTATTATTTCAACAAATATATTTTCTGCCCCCCTTTCTCTCTCCTCTTTCTGATAATGGATTATAATGTAAAGATTATTATGCTTGATGGTGTCACTGAGTTCCCTAAGTCTATTCTCATTTAATATTACTATTTTATCTTTATGTTGTTCAGTTTGATTCCCTTCCATTACTCCATTCTCCAGGTCAATGAGCCATTCTTCTGCTTCCTGTAGTCTACTATTTATTCCCTCTAGTGTATTTTTAGTTTCAGTTATTGAGTTCATCTCTGATTGGTTCTTTTTTATATTTACTCTGTCTTTATCATGAGTTTCACTGAGATCCTCCACTTCTTTCTCAAGTTTAGTGAATATCTTTCTGAATATTACTTTATTTTTTTACAGAATTCTCATATTGTTCCTACCTACCCCCAATCTCCCCACTATTTTTTAAATTATTTTATCTTATTTTCATCATGTTAAGTGTACTTTTTAATCCACATCCCCTATTTCATCCATTCCCCCACCCTCCTCCCATCTTGTAATCATCAGTTCTCCATAGTTAAGAGTCTTTTTCTTGGTTTGTCTCTTTTTTTTTCTTTCCTTTGCTCATTTGTTTTGTTTCTTAAATTTCGCATATCCATGAAACATATAGTATTTGTCTTTCCCTGAATTATTTTACTTAACATTATACTCTGTAGCTCTATTCATGTTGTTGCATATGGCAAGATTTCATTCTTTTTTATGGCTGAATAATATTCTTTATATTCTTTTTTATCCATTCATCTATCGACAGACATTTGGGCTGTTTCCATATTTTGGCTATTGTAAATAATGTTGCTATAAATATATGGGTGCATGTATCCCTTTGAATTAGTGTTTTTGTATTTTTTGGGTAAATACCCAGTGGTGTGATTACTGGATTGTAGAGTACTTCTATTTTTAATTATTTGAGGAAACTCCATACTGTTTTCTGCAGTGGCTGCACCAATTTGCATTCCCACCAACAGTGCAAGAGGGTTCTTCTCCTCCCCACATCCTCACAAATACTTATTTTTTGTATTATTGATTTTAGCCATTCTTTTTTTTTTTTTTATATATTTTTTTTTTTGTCAGAGTGAGGGCACAAGCAGGGGAAGTGGCAGGCAGAGGGAGAAGTAGGCTCCCCCCTGAGCAAGAAGCCCAATGTGGGACTCAATCCCAGGACCCTGGAATCACCACCCAAGGCCAAGGCAGACATTTAACCGACTGAGCCACCCAGGCGTCCCTATTTTAGCCATTCTGACAGGTATGAGGTGATATCTCATGGTGGTTTTGATTTGTATTTCCCTGATGATGAGTGATGTTGAGCATCTTTTCATGTGTCCATTGACCATCTGTATGTCTTCTTTGGAGAAACGTCTGTTCATGTCTTCTGCCCATTTTTTAATTGGATTATATGTTTTTGGGGTATTGAGTTGTATCAGTTCTTTATATTTTTGATACTAATTCTTTATTGGATATATCATTTGCAAATATCTTGTCCCATTCAGGAGATTGTCTTTTTGTTCTGTTGTTTCTTTCACTATACAGAAATTTTTATTTTGATATAGTCCCAGTAGTTTACTTTTGCTTTTATTTCCCTTTCCTGAATAGATGTATCTAGAGAAATTACTGCCTTTGCTGTCTTCTACTATTTTTCTGGTTTCAAGTCTCACATTTAGGTCTTTAATCCATTTTGAGTTTATTTTTGTTTATGGTGTAAGAAAGTGGTCTAGTTTCATTCTTTTGCATGTGGCTGTCCAGTTTTCCCAACACCATTTGTTGAAGAGACTGTCTTTTTCCATTGCATATTCATTCCTCATTTATCAAAGATTAATTGACCATATGATTGTGGGTTTATTTTTGGATTTTTTTTTTTTTCTATTCCATTGGTCTATATGATCTATATGATCCATTGTCTATTTTTATGCCAGTCCCATACTGTTTTAATTACTACCACTTTGTAATATAACTTGAAAACTGGAATTGTGATACCTCTAGTTTTGTTTTTCTTTTTCAAGATTGTTTTGGCTCTTTGAGATCTTTTGTGGTTCCATACAAATTTTAGGATTGTTTGTTTTAGGTCTGCAAAAAATACTGTTGGTGTTTTGATAAGGATTGCATTAAATCTGTAGATTGCTTTCGGTAGTATAGGCATTTCAACAAGATTTGTTCTTCCAACCCATGAGCATGAATTACTTTCCATTTCTTTGTGTCATCTTGGATTTCTTTCATCAGTGTGTTATAGTTTTCAGAGTACAGGTCTTTCACCTCTTTGCTTAACTTTATTCCTAGATATTTTATTGTTTTTTGTGCAGTTGTAAATGGGATTGTTTTCTTAATTTCACTTTTTGCTGTTTCATTACTAGTGTATAGGAATGCAAATCTTTCTGTACATTGATTTTGTATCTAGACACTTCACTGAATTCATTTATTAGTTGAGTAGTTTTTTGATGGATTCTTCAGGGCTTCCTATGTATAGTATTATGTCATCTGCAGATAGTGAGATTTGTACTTCTTCCTTACCAATCCGAATGCCTTTTATTTCTTTATGTTGTCTAATTGCTATGGCTAGGACTTCTAGTACTATGTTGAATAAAAGTAGTGAGATTGGACATCCTTGTCTTGTGTCTGACCTTAGTGGAAAAGCTGTCAGATTTTCATCATTGAGTATGATACTGGCTGTGGGTTTTTAATATAAGGACTTTATTATGTTGAGGTATGTTCCCTCTAGACCTACTTTCCAGAGGGTTTTTTATCATGAATGGATGTTGTACTTTATCAAATGCTTTTTCTGCATCTATTAAAAAGATCATGTAGTTTTTATCCTTTCCCTTATTGATGTGACCTATCACAGTGATTATTTTGTGAATATTGAACCATGCCTTCATCTCAGGAATAAATCCCACTTGATCGTGGTGTATGATTTTTAAAAATATATTATTGAATTTGGTTTGCTAGTATTTTATTGAGAACTTTTGTATTCATGTTTATCAGGGATATTGACCTATAGTTCTTTTTTTTAGTGAAGTCTTTATCTGATTTTGGTATCAGGGTAATGCTGGCCTTATAGAATAAATTTGGAAACTTTCCTTCTTTTTATATTTTTTGGAATAGTTTGAGAAGAATAGGTATTAACTCTCTAAATGTTCAGTAGACTTCACCTGTGAAGCCATCTGGTCCTGGACTTCTGTTTCTTGGGAGTTTTTTGATTACTGATTCAATTTCATTGCTGGTTATTGGTGAAGCCATCTGGTCTTGGACTTTTGTTTCTTGGGAGTTTTTTGATTACTGATTCAATTTCATTTCTGGTTTTTGGTCTCCTCAAATTTCCTGTTTCTTCCTACTTTAGTTTTGGTAGATTGTATGTTTTTAGGAATTTATCCATTTCTTGTAAGTTGTCCAATTTGTTGGCATATAGGTTTTCATAATATTCTGTTATAATAGTTTATATTTCTGTGGTATTGGTTGTTATTTCTGCTCTTTCATTAGTGATTTTGTTTAGTTGGTTCACCCCCTCCTCCCTGCTTTTGATGAGTCTTGCTAAAAGTTTATCAATGCTGTTGATTTTTTTCAAAGCCTCAGCTCCTGGTTTCATTGATCTGTTCTATTATTGATTTAGTTTATGTATCATTTATTTCTGACCTAATCTTTAATATTTCCTTCTTTCTGTTGGGTTTGGGTTTTATTTGCTTTTCTTTTTGTAGCTCCTTTGGGTGTAAGGTTTGGTTGTTTGAGACTTTTCTTGCTTCTTGAGGTAGACTTGTATTGCTATAAATTTTCCTCTTAGAATAGCTTTTGCTGCATTCTTAAGATTTTAGACCATTGTGTGTTCATTTTCATTTGTTTCCAGGTAATTTTTTATTATTTCTCTGATTTTCTTTAGATCCATTCATTGTTTAGTTTAACCTCCATGTATTGGTGCTTTTTCCAGATTCTTTCTTGTGATCAATTTGTAGTTTCATAGCATTATGATCCAAAAATATGTGTGGTATGACTTTGATTTTTCTGATACTTGTTTTGTGGCCTAATATGTGATCTGTTCTGGAGAATGTTCTGTATGCACTTGAAAAGAATATGTAGGGGCGCCTGCGTGGCTCAGTCGTTAAGCGTCTGCCTTTGGCTCAGGTCATGATCCCAGCGTCCTGGGATCGAGCCCCACATCGGGCTCCCTGCTCCGCGGGAAGCCTGCTTCTCCCTCGCCCATTCCCCCTGCTTGTGTTCCCTTTCTCGCTGTGTCTCTCTCTGTCAAATAAATAAATAAAATCTTTAAAAAAAAAAAAAAAAAAAAGAAAGAAAAGAATATGTATTCTGCTGTTTTAGAATGGAATGTTCTGAATATGTCTGTTAAATCCATCTGGTCCAGTGTGTCATTTAAAGCCATTGTTTCCTTGTTGGTATTCTGTTTGGATGATCTGTCTATCGATGTAAGTGGGGTGTTAAATTCCCTTACTATTATTGTTTTTCTATCATTTAGTTCCTTTATGTTTGTTATTAACTGTTTTATGTAGTTGGGGGTGTACGTATTTACACCTGTGTTGGGGGTGTACGTATTGACAATTGCTATATCCTCTTGTTGAGTTGTTCCCTTTATTATTGTAAGTGTCCTTCTTTGTCTCTTGTTATTGTCTTTGTTTTAAAGTCTATTTTGTCTGATATAAGTATTGCTACTCTGGCTTTCTTTTGACATCCATTTGCATAATAAATGTTTCTCCATTCCCTCACTTTCAATCTTCAGTTGTCTTTTGGTCTGAAATGGGTCTCTTGTAGGCAGCATATAGTTGGGTCTTTTTATCCACTCTGTTGCCCTGTGTCTTTTGCTTGGAACATTTAGTCCATTATATTCAAAGTAATTATTGATAGATATGCATTTATTGCTGACTAATACTTTAAATTCTCTATTAGGCATAATGCTTATTTCCATTTTGTTTAGCTCTCTTGCTGTGATTTTGCCCTGGTCTTTCATTTGGGACATATTCCTCTGGCTCCTCGTTTTGTCCAACTCTCTATGTGTTTTTCTATGTGTTAGGAAGGTGAACTATATCTCCTTCTCTTACAAAGAGTTGCCTTATGAAGAAGAGGTCCTGTAGTGCCCTGCAGCACGGTGTCCCCTATTCATCAGAACCTGGTGCTTCATGGGTGTCTCCTATGTCTGTGCATGCACCCTACTGTTGTTGAGCCACATTTACCTTCATTCCAATCATCTACAGTGGCACTCTTTACCTGTTGTGGGCAGGGGTTAGTTCCTGTGTTGTTAGTGGGCTAGCCTGATGCTGCCTTGGGCTTGAGTTGGATCAGACCAGGCTTTTGCCATAGCTGTGGTTAAAAAAACTGCAGGGTGCTCTCCTTATGTTGGCCCCTGTGGCTTTTATTAGTTAGTGGGGACTGCATTCAGACTAGTTGTCTGCCCTCAGCCTACTTGTGGGGCAGCAGTGAAGCTGGTGTGTGTCATTATCTCCCTTATCCCCAGAGGTGGAGTCTCTTTGGAGTGGTGTTGGACCCTGTCAGTGCTGCTTACACAATACCTTGCTTGTGGCTCTTCTTTGGATTCCTGCTGAAAGTGGGTTGAAGGGGGCAGTCTGCAGGAGAGTGCAGAGGTAGGGTGAGTTGTTAGCAAGCTAGGTGGAGAGTGTTCACATTAATTCCTGCAGGTGTCCATGTATCTAAGCTGAAGGGCAGAGGAGGAAAATAGCACTGGCTAGCTCTTTCATTTTTTGAAGAAGTCTCCTAAAGATATTTGTCCCGCTGGAACATGTTCTGAGATTAGGAAATAAATCTTCTTCCTGTATACCCAAGATTTTCCCATATATACTTATTTTTCAAACTGCCTCTTCTATGCTATATCTTAGCAGGTTATGTGTTATGTTCTCTCTTTAAGGGCAGGGACTCAGTTCCCTATTGTCCTCCAGGCTCCCCCAGAGCTGAGACTGCTATTTCAAGTTCCAGGTGTTAAGCCCCAATAAGAACTCATGAAGTTAAGCCCCTCTGGTTTTCAAAGCCAAATGTTATAAGGACTTTTCTTCCCAGTATGGACCCCTGTGCCTGGGGTACCTAGGGTGCTTGGTGTGAGGTCTGGTTCTCTTCCTTGTGCTTCTGTTGTCCCTCTGAACCAAGTCTTGGGTTTGTGTTGGTTCCAGATTATGTCTCTGTCCTTCCTACCCTTTTTGATGTGGTCTCTTCTCTAAGATTAGCTGTGAAGAATTTGTTCTGCCAGACTTTGGGTGATTTTCTGGCTTATTTAGAGTGATGTGGGTATCATCTAGGTATATCCTTGGGACAAGGTAAGCCTGGGGTCCTCCTACTCCACCATCTTCCCCAGAAGTCTCAGAATTTTAATTTTGTTATTCTTTGACTTCCCTCATTTTTTGTTTGAAGTCTTATCTAAAAATTATTCTTCTCCAATTGATTTAAGATATAAGGACATAGAAATAAAACACCAAAATAACATTGAAAATTACTTTACAGGTAGTCCCATCAATCATATTTCAGATAAGTTTTTATATATTTTTTCATCAGTTCCCAATCTAATTCTGGATATACAATTCTCAGCAATATGTCCTAGCTGGGAATAGAAGGGAATGTAAAAAAATAAATTAATTTCATAGGTTTGTAATAAACCAAAGGAAGCAAATAAATTAATAAATGCATTAGAGAGATATTGGTTCACAGTAATGATAATGATAATAATTTAAGCTATTGTCATTATTAATCATTGTGGGCAATAAAATAATACAGACAGATTAATGGGATAAAATAGGAAATAATCCTAATAAGTAGCAGTTGCAAATATTCACATTAATAAATGTGAAACATAATTATTTTGGCTAAACATTTTGTACATTAATTGGTGAAGCAGCTTACATATTTGAAAAGAAGATTTAATAAATAAAAAACAGGAATAGAGAAAGGTAACAATCAATATATTTTGTGGGAAGTAAAACAGTAGATAAAAATAAACTATTACTAGTTTAGTAGAAGTAGGGGTGTATGTGTGTGATGTGTACATAAACACAAAACATGACCAACTTGAATATATTCTCATAAAAATTAAAATAATTTTAGTATTTTTTGTTTTCTTCATGTTCAGGAGGGAAACAAACCTGAAAATGAATTGTAAAGGAAACCCAAGAAAAAAGATGGAAAAAATAAAGAGCAGAAATCAGTGAAAGAGAACATAGAAAAATAGAAAAAAGTCAATGAAACCAAAAGCTGTCTTTTTAAAAATTAACAATAAAATAAAATTATTTTTATTTAGGCTGATAAATATAAACGTTTAGGAAATGACATAAATTATTGATGTTAGAATTGAAAGAGGAGGCATCACTAGCATTCCTACAAATATTAAAATGAAAATAAAGGAGTAATATAAAATAGCTTATGACCGTAATGAACAAATTAGGGAAAGTACAAAAATTCCTTGAAAGATATAATCAAAGTTATTTTAAGAAAAAACAGAAATCCTGAATATACCTATTTTGTTAAGGAAAGTTAATTCCATACTTATCAGTAGTACCTTTGTCTTATTTTTGAGCTCTTAATTTCTTTATTTTATATCTCAGATATTAAGTTATATCTTCATTTTATTTATACAAAAAGTGATACATCTTTTAAGTTATTATATATCTTAAGTTCTTTCACTGTATGAACATCCTTTGGCAAAAACTCTACAATTAAAAATCAGAGTAAACCCTATTTGAGTTAAAATATTTTTCATTGAAAATAAAACCCTGTTTCACTTAATAAATTAACATGATACCACATGTAAATAGAAGCCTAGATTTAAGAGTTTGTAGGCACATAATTATAAACTTCATTAATTTCAAGATTGCTCCATGTTTTCTTCTGTCTCTTCATTTTATTTTTCTTAGCCTTAACTTCATCTCAGGTTTTTTTGTTGTTGTTTTGTTTTGCAAAAATGAAATTTCATGTTTTCATCTTAAAAATTATCTTTTCATATAGGTAACTGATAAATGACACTTGAAATGTTATCGAATTATTACTGTATCACTGAGATTTGTAATGAAGGAAGGAAGGAAATAGGGACAGAAACAGAATAGAAGAACATGGTGGGGTTTTTTGTTTGTTTTAAAGATTTTTTTTTATTTTTAAGTAATCTCTACACCCAACATGAACCCACAACATGAACCCACAATGAGCCTGAACCCACAACCCTGAGATTAAGAGTCACATGCTCAACCAACTGAACCAGCCAGATGCGCCCCTCCCCACTTTATAAAGTGTATTTTTTTTTTTTTTTTTTTTAGAACATAGTGTTTTTATCAAGAGATTTTCCTCCTGTCTCCTTTGCAAGCTCCATTGAGTCTGCATGGATAGAACCACTAGCAGAACAATGAAAAGCAAATACATTATCTAATATAATTAAATTTCCACAAGTTAAATGGATGTTCTGACTCCAAATGTATCATAAGTATAAATTAAGGCAGGTAACATGCAATAAAATTGATTAGAGTTAGAATCTGAATTAATAGAAAGATATATTTCTAGTCAGATCCCAAAAGTATCTCTATACATTGTTCTGCCAAGTGATCAACCCAATGAATACATCTGGTTAAATGAATGTTTAAATGTCCTTCTGCTCTTTCCTTCTTACCCCATTCCCTGTGTTTTAAAAATATAACTTGGTTTTTTATTCTTATTCCATTTTATTTTTTATCCACATTAGGTAAAAGTTTTTATTCAGCCATTTTTTTTAGTCTAACTCCACTTTTCAACCTACACAGAAATTGAAAAAGTCATATAAACTACAATATTTATCACAAGCACATTTGAAGTTGGGGTGGTGAGGAAATGTAAGCAATAATGTAGCTAAATATTCCATGAACTGATCATTTAACCTTGAGTTTTGTTGAAAGAAAATCCATCAGAAAAAGGAAGCACAGAAAATGTGCTACTTTAGGACCTATACCCAACATAGTCAGTTTATAATTTTAGTCAAACAAACATGCATTATATTTCAAATGTTTTAATGACTCACAATTCAAAAGTGTCTGATTAAAAGCAATAAACATAATGCATGAAATTAGAAAAACTTTCAAAGTATACTGTTTTCATTTTTAAAAATTGTATCCAGGTTTTCAAGATCCAAATATATTTTATGGAAATTTGATTGTCCATCAACATAGTCAACAAAATTCAGTTGCTTATTATATTATATCAACAAGAAAGCCTAGTTTATTTAATCAGTATTTCAATATTTGAACTCCTCTTCGATGCTATTTTGAAAAAATATATATTTTAGATTTTTTATAAAATTATTTTAAATGTTGCTATTTATTTAAATATGTGGTATTATTCAAAACATAAAGAATAAAAAATTATTTCTTAATAAAGTAGCTCTTCTGAAGTGTTGATGTATTCTACAATTCAGTGCAGCACACAGATTTCCCTGAAGGTTTATGTTATTGCTTATAATAAAATGGTGGAACTATTCAGAGACAGAATTAGAAGAAAAAACTGTATGTCACACTTCTCATTTCAACAAGAGGCACATAAAAGATTCCCACCACTGTTAACATTTATCTTTTCATGATATTTGATGGAGAACTTTTTATCACCAGAGATGAAAATAAACTATCATTGAGAATCATAGTGTTGAAATTTTTAAATGTAGACATTAATATTTTATGAAAATGTGATGTAAGACATTGTATAATAGCAATGTCCTTTGAAACTTGAAACATCAATTCCATCTCCATAGAAGAAAAACAATTACAATAGAAAAATAGGAAACAATTTGACAAAATTTTAGATTTCTGAAATATAAAACACCTTAATATTTAATAAAAATTATATTTATAATGTATCTATGTTATAAGCCACATTTAAAACTGTGTAGTCCAGATGTGACATGATTATATCTTCTATACATTGTTTTTTGCCAAGTGATCATCCCAATAAATTCATTGAATGAGAAAAACTCAACATCTGTTAAGATATTGCATTCTATCTTTTAAAAACATATTATTACAAAGTGTTTGTCATTGGAAAATAATACTGGTTGGGAAATCTAGGATAGAGTACAAGTTTTCTATTTATAACAACTGGAACAATTTGAAATCATAAGTGCTTTGTTTTTATTCCATTCAGTCCTCTGTAAAAAGTCAATGGAGAATATATAAATGGAAATGATATTCTATGTCACAGCATTTTAGTATATTTATTCATTGACTAATACTATTATTCTATTTCTATGTTTGGCTGGATAAACATGCAAAAGTTTTCTTTATTATATTATTTCCCACCTCTAAGTATACAGTGTTGATATTTTGTTATAATTAAAATTTCTGTCTTTTAAAGTTCAACTAAGTATTCAATTATATTCTTTTTTCATATTAAACTGTACACAGAATATATTAGGCATACTATGAACAGATGTTGGGTAGAGAAATGCTAAACTTCCATGATTTCAAGGGTTTAATTCATTTTACTCTCCCATTATTAATTATTTAATTAATCTTAAAAAGCTTGGTATTATACAAATTACCTAATGACTTTTTCAGTGATATCTAAACATATGTTATCTTCTTGTAGAAGCAATACATGCTAATATAGAAATTTGTAGTTTATAAAAGTTTTTGTGTATTACAAATATTTCTCCACCTAAATGGAACAACTGCTAATAATTGTTCCTATTTGGATTTTAAGTTAAACCACATAGGCTTTCAACAATTTTCATATATATATTTGCATAATTTCCTTTTTCTACTAGTAAATTACTAGAAATAATATGCTAAATTCTAATTTTTCTCTATACAGTGCTTTTTAGTGAGTGCTATACAATGCACTAAATTCTCAGTTATATCCCAGCTTATATTTTCTATTTTATCTCCCAGCATTCTTTTTATGTCTATAGTATTCCATGTTAATGAATTCATGCTTCAGCCAACTTTAAATATTCCCTACACAAAATTTCTAAACCAAGACCCATAGTACACTGTTGTGTTTCTAAGGTGAATGTTATAAAGAACTATAATATCACGAAAATGTAAAATTTTGTGTAATCCTACAACATAAAGTTTTTCACTCAGAAGCTTACACACACTGTGTTCGAGTTTAACAGTTGCTGAGAATCACTGTCCCATCATACTGTTCTTCTATTGTCCTATACAAACACATATTCAAATTAAAACACATTTCCAGCCCTTATTCAAGGGGCAGGCAATATGCTAAGCATTTTATAGACATTATATCATTTAATCCTTACAAATACCTAAATGAAGATTGATTATTAACCTTGTATCACAAAGAAGATTATTATTATAAGGGTTTAATAGTTTTTCAGAGGTGACAGAGCTGGTAAAAACCAGGCTAAGATTTGAAAAAGATTATGTCTTAACTGAGAAGCATTGTCCTTCATGACTACTTCTTTATAAAATTGAGCTTTCCAAAGAGCTGGAGTCATATATTCATCCAATTACATATTTTTACTGCTATAAAAAGTTTCTCTTCTCTCAGAACTTTTTAAAATGAATGTGAAAAGCATGGAAATAAACCTAGAAAAGGATAACCAGGATGATCAATGGTATAGAAGGTAGGTATGAAAAGCCAGGAGAAAGAAAGGAGGTCAATAGACAACATGTGAACTAAAATTTCCAAAAAATTTGATCTGCTGCTTAATGTCTGATTTGATTACCAATTTTAAGTTTATGGGCCTGGGATTTCCATAAGAATTACTGACATTCACATCTACATATTTTAGAGAAGCCAAATAAGATGAATTATTATTTAATGAAAGAAGATACTGAAGTAGACATTTATAACAATCTTGAGATTGAAAGTAGAATTAGTAAAATTGTCTATTTGAAAAAAAAAGAAAAAAGGTACAAAAAAATACTTGTGGTGAGCAAAATAATGACCTCCTCAAAGATGTACACCACCGTATTGTTAGGACCTGTAAATAGGTTTGGTTACAGCAAAAAATGGAATTAAGATTGCAGATGGAATCAAAGTTACAAATCAGCTAACTTTAAAGTAGATAGGTAACACTGAATTAGCCAGATGAACACAATGAAATAACAAACATGTTTAGAATTGGAAGGGGGAGATAGAAGGGGAGGTTAGTGATGAGCTGTGGGAAGCATTTGACCCTCTGTTGATAACTTCAAAGCTGAAGGAATAGGGCCATAAGCCAGGGAACCCATGTGACCTTTAAAAGCTGAAGAAGGAGTGGAAACAAAGTCTCACATGGAGCCTCTAGTAGTGAACACAGCCCTCCAAACATCTTGGTTTTAATTCTGTGAAAGTTATACTGGACTTTTGACCTCCTGATCTGTAAAATGCTAAATTTGGGGCGCCTTGGTAACTTAGTCCGTTAAGCGTCTGCCTTTGGCCCAGGTCAAGATGATGGGGTCCTGGGATCGAGCCCTGGGTTGGGCCCCCTGCTCAGCGGGGAGCCTGCTTCTCCCTCTGTCCCTCCCTCCTCCCCCCCCCCCAACTCGTGCTCTCTCTGTCCCTCACTCACTTTCTCTCAAAGTCTTTAAAAATGTAAGATACTAAATTTGTGTTGTTTTAAACCACTAAATTTGTAGTATTTTTGTTATGCAGCAACATAAAACTAATACAAAACTTTAGGGAAACAACAGTATGTTCTGTTGTAATGATCTTTTTGGCATTTTCATAACAATATATTTTATTTCAAAATAAGTTTTTAAAGATTTTGTTTATTTGAGAGAGAGCAGAGCGAGAGGGAGGACAAGCAGGGGTGAGGGGCAGAGGAAGAGGGACAAGTAGACTCCCCACTGAGCAGGGAACCCAATGTGGGGCTGGATCCCAGGACTCTGGGATCACGACCTGAGCAGAAGGCAGAGGCTTAACTGACTGAGCCACCCAGGCACCCCTCAAAATAATTTTTGAAAACATTTTTGGAAAAAAGCTATTTTAGTAAAAAATATTTAACTTACTTTACAAAATAAACTGATTATAACAGCCATCTATTTTAAGTTTACAGATTATTTGCATTTTCCTAGTTATACACAGATATATGTTAATTAAAAACCTATTTTACATTGCTTTTTGAAAATACTGTTTTTCTGGATTATTTTATAATACTCTAGCTTTGTTTTTCTTCAGTTTGATATAAATTTTCTAATGTTCACCATGATTGAGGTTTACTATGTCTCTTGAATGTACAGAATGAAGTATTACATCACTTTTAGCATATTTTCAGCCTTATATCTTTATTTCTTCTTCCTTATTTTCCTTCTCTTTTTCTGAAAATAGAATTAAAAATATTTCAGATATTCTTATTATTTCCCACATGTGCTTAGCCTTGCTCATATATTTTCCATCATTTTGCTTCTCCAGCTTCTGGATTTTTTTTACCTGATTATCAGTTCACTAATTCTTTCTTTCTCTTTCTCTTTCTTTCTTTCTTTCTTTCTTTCTTTCTTTCTTTCTTTCTTTCTTTCTTTCTCTCCCTTTTTTTCTTTTTTTCTCTTTTTTTCTTAGCTGTGTTTAATCTGTATTTAAACATGCCCAATGATTTATTGACTTCAATTTTTCTATTTCTCATTTTTACAATTATAATTGATGACTTTTGTCTTTAGTCTGCTATAGTTCTAGTGCTTTGCTAACATTTTCAATCTTTCCTTTTATCACCCGGAACATAGTAACAAAGTCCTTTTAAAATCTGTATCTAATAATAGCAATGAATTGCTTCCCCTTTATGATAATGTTGTCCTAGTGTCTTTGATTACCATATATATATGTATATATATGGTAATCAAAATATATATACATATTTAAAAATAAATTGAGATCTAGGTTCATTATGTAATACTGATAATTTTCCCCTGATTCACATCTGCTGCTGACACTCACCTGCTGACACATGCAATACTTTTTCTAAAAAAATTTTAAAAAAATGGGGGGCTGAATTTCTTAGGCCCACCCATATGTGTTTAAGGTAAACTGATGTAAGAACTTCTTTACTTTTAGTTCACCCTTAATGCTAGATTGCAGCCCACTGTTGTCTCAATACAAAGCATAAGATGTTTACAAGTGCCAGAATTCTTGACAAGCTATGGATTCTACTTTTTCCCTAACTCTTCAAGGTTTTGGGATTTGGGGAACCAGAAATGACTTTTCCATAGGGAGCTCTGCAAAACATAGAGAAATTTAGAGGCACCTAGAAATTACCAAATGATTAAAAGTTGAAAAATATAAGACCTTTGAGAAAAATCGCGTTGTGATTATATAGTTTAAAAGGGTAAATCCTAAAGAATATTTAATGAGATTTCAAGTGTGTGTGTGTGTGTGTATACACATATGCATATATATGTCTTTATATGTGTATATATGTATGTATATATATATAAATAAAATCAGATATGTATGCACAACTATTAGCCTCCTTCTATAGAATGCAGGGCAATAAAGTACAACCAAATCGTTTAGGCAAAAAATTATGATAAAAAATGAAGACACTAAAACCATCAAAAAGGAGAGAATATGCATCTATTCGAAGTACATAGGCACTTGCATATGTTTTAGCTCACAAAGAAATGGGCTAGAAAATCTCTTCCTCTGTGTCTGTATTGGACTCTAAGAAACCATTTTTTAAGTTGATTAAAACATAATTTTATGTCATTAAATAATTTTGGTGCATCTTTATAAAGCTTTGTCTGTATTGGGCTATAAAAACCCATTAATCCAGGTGTTGGTAAAACAGCTACTTGAAATGATTTTTTAAAATCACCTTACTTCATAAAATTAACTGAACTTTTATTGAGTGCATCATATAAGCACAGATTTAAAATAATCAGTAACATGCAAGACTTTGAAAATAAAAATAAGTAGGTTGCATAGGTAATCACATTTAGATGAAAAATGCATATTATCAGAAATAATTATTACAGTAATTGAAGATGATATTAAAATTATATTTAGCTGTTTTGACTATTGAGAGAAGTATTTACTGATGTTAATTTGTTATAAAAATATTGTGGAATGTTTATCATTAATTTCCCTATCTAATTATCAATTTATATGTTTCTTTGTGTGGTTTGTGTTGATAAATTGCTTTGTTTGGGTGAGTCTTTCTTCAGGTGGTCAAAGAATTGAACAGAATTTCACTATGGTGTTGAGAACTGAGAAAAAGAAATCAAACCTGTGGTATTATTAGTTTGTAGGCAAAAAAAAAAAAAATCTGAAAGAATGTAAAAAAAAGTAAAAATTAAGGAATATTAAATTTATATATTAATATTCTTGAAGAGAGATAATTGTAGCAATCATATCCTTCCACTACTCCTCCCTTGCTCAAAAATTTTGCTAAAGATCAAGGTCAAACTTAAAAATACTTGAAGACTGGGAAACATTCTGTTTTGTGTATTATATATTGACATATGCTACATTATGTCTTTTGGACCATATTTTAAACATGTTAAATGATGTCTTGCAGTGTTCAAAACACTGTGTTGGGTAATAAAGGAAATATAAAGCTAAATATGACACAGGCCTTGACTTCAGGATTTACAGTGTTGTGGAAAAAATAAGTCATAAATACAAGTAGCACCGTGTATAGTTTAAAAGATAAATATTATTATAATTAGTGCCACAATCAGAACGTGGCAAGCCAATTATGTAGATCCAGGAAAAGTCAGTAAATCATAAGAGATAAAGTTATTATTTTTAAATGCTTCAGATATCTTTATTTCTTTAGACTTCAAAAAGTAGCTTTTCTATGACTGGCAGCTTCACACAATGGGCATTTGTTATTTTGTTTTTAATGTTGTGGTTGTTTCCAACTAAACAATCTACTTATACATGTTTGCTATTCATTCTATTTTTACCTTTCCCAAGCTTTACTCTGATTTTCCAAATTGCATTAATAAAGCTATAGACCTTTATGTCTAACTCAATTAAAAATTCGTATCCTAAAAACTTTCAAGCATCTAGTAATTCATTTAAAATGGAGTTAAAGCAGAAAAGCATACTTTCAGGAGAGATGGCAAAAAGGTATAAGTAATGATGAAAAATGACATTGAACATTGTCATTAAATCATGGTATCTCTATATGAAACTAAATTCAATTAACAAAAAGCAGGAAACTCAGTATAACCAAAAATCAACCCAGGCTGGGCTGAAATAGCTTAGAACATCCAGTATATCCCGTGAATACTACAGTTCAGCTTAATCCTGTTACTCAGACAGGTGATTATTTATTAATTTATTTATTTATATTTATTATTATTTTTTATTATTAACATGTAATGTATCATTTGTTTCAGGGGTACCGATCTGTGATTCATCAGTCTTACAAAACACACAGCTCTCACTACAACACATACCCTCCCCAATGTCCATCACCCAAACACCCCATCTCCTCCACCCCCCTCTGCTCCAGCAACCCTCAGTTTCCTGAGATTAAGAGTCTCTTATGGTTTGTCTACCTCTCTGGTTTTGTCTTCTTTCATTTTTTTCCTCTCTTCCCCTATGATCCTCTGCCTTGTTTCTCAAATTCCACGTATTAGTGGAATCACATGATCAGTGAGATCACATGATAATTGTCTTTCTCTGACTGACTTATTTTGCTTAGCTTAATACCCTCCAGTTCCATCCATGTCGTTGCAAATGGCAAGATTTCATTTTTTGATGGCTGCATAATATTCCTGTGTGTGTGTGTGTGTGTGTGTGTGTATGTGTGTGTAGCACATCTTCTTTATTCATTCATCTGTCAATGGACATCTAGGCTCTTTCCATAGTTTAGCTATTGTGGACATTCCTGCTATAAACATCAGGGTGCAGGTGCCCCTTTGGATCAGTACATTTGTATCCTTGGGGTAAATACCCAGTAGTGCAATTGCTGGGTCATAGGGTAGCTCTATTTTCAACTTTTTGAGGAACCTCCATACTGTTTTCCAGAGTGGCTGCACCACTCTGGATTCCCACCAACAGGGTAAGAGGGTTCCCCTTTCTCCCCATCCTCACCAACATCTGTCATTTCCTGACTTGTTAATTTTAGTCATTCTGACTGGTATGAGGTGGTATCTCATTGTGGTTTTGATTTGTAGTTCCCTGATGCTGAGTGATATTGAGCACTTTTTCATGTGTCTGTTGGTCATTTGGATGTCTTCTTTGCAGAAATGTCTGTTCATGTCTTCTATCCATTTCTTGATTGGATTATTTGTTCTCTGGGTGTTGAGTTTGATTAAGTTCTTTATAGATTTTGAATACTAGCCCTTTATCTGATAAGACATTTGCAAATATCTTCTCCCATTCTGTTGGTTGTCTTTTGGTTTTGTTGACTGTTTCCTTTGCATACAGGAATTCAGTAAAGTGGCAGGATATAAAATCAATGCACAGAAATCAGTTGCATTTCTTTATACCAACAACGAGACAGAAGAAAGAGAAAGTAAGGAGTCGATCCCATTTACAATTGCACCCAAAACCATAAGATACCTAGGAATAAATTTAACCAAAGAGGCAAAGAATCTGTACTCAGAAAACTATAAAATACTCATGAAAGAAATTAAGACACAAAGAAATGGAAAAAACATTCCATGCTCATGGATTGGAAGAACAAATATTGTGAAGATGTCAATGCTACCTAGAGCAATCTACACATTCAATGCAATCCCTATCAAAATACCACCCATTTTTTTCAAAGAAATGGAACAAATAATCCTAAAACTTGTATGGAACCAGAAAAGACTCCGAATAGCCAGAGGAATGTTGAAAAAGAAAAGCAAAGCTGGGGGCATCACAATTCCGGACTTCAAGCTCTATTACAAAGCTGTCATCATCAAGACAGTATGGTACTGGCACAAAAACAGACACGTAGATCAATGGAACAGAACAGAGAGCCCAGAAATGGACCCTCAACTCTATGGTCAACTAATCTTTGACAAAGCAGGAAAGAATGTCCAATGGAAAAAAGACAGTCTCTTCAACAAATGGTGTTGGGAAAATTGGACAGCCACATGCAGAAGAATGAAACTGGACCATTTCCTTACACCATACACAAAAATAGACTCAAAATGGATGAAAGACCTAAATGTGAGACAGGAGTCCATCAAAATCCTAAAGGAGAACACAGGCAGCAACCTCTTTGACCTCAGCCGCAGCAACTTCTTCCTAGAAACATTGCCAAAGGCAAGGGAAACAAAGGCAAAATGAACTATTGGGACTTCATCAAAATAAAAAGCTTTTGCACAGACAGGTGACTATTTAGAAATTCAGGCTAGAAGAGTCTGAATAGCTCTTGCTACAGGAGTCCTTACCAACTACTTGAATCAAGTAACAAATGAGCTGCATATATCTCCTAGAAGTCTGAAAATGTCTGTTTGTTCTAGTGAAGGAACACTATTGGTCCAAAATATACAAAAGAGTATACTTGGATTCTAGAAACAAATAGTCATCTATTCATATTAAGCAGAATGCTTCGTTCTGGGTTAAGGCAGTTGACCAGATCACAAAATGCAACCTCTCAACATTGCATTGTACGTGTTTATAATGCCATCTATATGTGTCTTTCATTCTAAAACCAAAGGCTTCCCAAAGCCTTATTCTTACAGTTAGTTTCATAGAATTTTCACATTCCAGAAGCTCTATATGGATAAACAAAGATGAGTTATATAAAAATCCATTATTTATTAAGTATACATACAAATACATATACATTTTTTGGAGGTCAAATTTACATAAAATAAATCTACACATCTTAAATACAAAGTATGAAGAGTTTAGACAAATTTATGCCTTCAAACTAACTGCCAGTCAAGATATGGAAAATCTTGGTGACTCTAAAAGTTTACACCTTTTTCAAGTCAATCCCAACTTTCCTAAGGCAGTTATGATATGATCTCTATCGCCATAGATTATGCTTGATTTTTGACTTCATAAAGATAGAATATTATAGTATGAAATCTTTTGTGCCTGACTCTGCTCTACTTAATGTTTATGATCCTCATCCATGTATCAGCCGTTAATTTTTATTGTAGTGACAATATTCCAAAATTTGCTTATCTCTTCACTTGTGACATTTGGCTATTTATTGTTTTGGGCTATTCCGAATGAAGCTTCTATGAAAATTCTTGTGCATGTATTCTAATGGAAATATGTTCCCATTTCTCTTGGGTCAATAATTAGGAATAGAGTTGCTAAATCATAGGGTAGAGGTATATTAAATTTATAAAAATCTGCCAGACTTCTGGTTCCAGCCATGATTGTATAACAGACTATAAACTTACTTTATTTCCACAAATAATTGGAAATATGGACAATATACATCAAGGAAGTGTTTCTAAATATTAAAAAGCTACAGAAGGCTTTCCACTCAGAGGAGGCCAAGGCACAACTTTCTTCAGTCATTATGCATCTGAGTTCATCTGACACCAGCCACTTCCACCAGTCTGCCCAAGTTTGACCCAGGAAGATCAAAGTTGTATACCTGAGGGGTACCAGTAGGGAATTTGGCATCACATCTGTGCTAGCCTCCAAGATCAACCTCCTGAATATGTATCCAAAAAAAAAAAAAAAAAAAAAAAAGATGACATTTGCAAGGCAACTGGTGGCTGGAAGGGTCTAAGGATTAGAGAGAAATTGACCATCAGAACAGACAGACCCAGATTGAAGTATTCTGTCTACTACATCAAACTTAGAATTATGTAATTATTTGGGACCCTGAAGTATTCAGCAGAGAAAAGGCATCTTATCAGAACATTTGGTCTGCATTATCTGATTAAAAAAAAAACAAAAAAACTTTGGTTCAAATTTAACTTATTTTATGAGCAAACTCTAGGTAACATATTATACTTGGTGAATAATTAACATATCACATCATTTGGGAAATCCTATTTGTCTATACTATTTTTTGTGGGTCAGATATATCAGATTAGTGTAATATTAAAAATAAAAAGTAAAATTTCAATACGGGACTGTTGTGAATTTCAGTACATCATTTAATGACAAATATGGGGATACTGTGATAAAACAGTGTTAAAGTATAAGTAAGGTAATGTACAACCATATAAATTATGATTGGGGCCAGTTCAATTTTTTCTGGGGTTATATATGCATAGAAAATGGGTATTTTCATGAGGTCACAAAATGTCAGTTGTTGAATAATGACTATGAATAAATATCCTATCCACAGAATTTTAATCATCCTCCTGTTCTATTTTGAAGGAACTGCTTTGGTAATGGATAGGTACTTACCACCTACCATTTCATTGCAGGAGTCATTTTAAAAATACATTTGAAAATTTAGCAGCTGGCTTATATTTTCACCCATTTCACATTAAAAAGAAAATTATCTCCTTATTACCTCTTTACCATGACTCCCTTGATATGACTGACACAATAGTGTGATAAGTGATATATAATATGATCTACACACACCAGGCAGGACAACAATGTAATAAGATTGCTATTGTTTGTGCTACCAGAGCATTTTATTATATTTTAGGAAATCCTACTTTATCTGACAGAGATGGTGTCAGAATGGCCAGGGGGAGAAAAACAAGGAGTGAGTTCTATGGCTGTAGAACTTCAAAAGGATAGGTTTTCTCTGCAAGAGTTGCCTCAGATGAAGCATCAGCTACCGTTTTAGAAATTCCCTCACCAGCTAATTATATAACCCAGACTAAATTGCCTGATAATTACTTTTGGACTGGCACAAAAAGGACATAGCATTAACAGCTAGAGAAGGGGACTGAAAAAATTATGTTAGAATTACAGCAAGAAAAGATTTCAACTAATTACTGAAGGAAAGAACAAGGTTTACCTTACCTGGGGAACTTGCCCCTTCAAATATTCTTTACCGACTACTTTAAAGAATCATCATTTTCCCCTCTAGTTTTATTGAGATATAATTGACATATAGCACTGTATTAATTTTAAGTGTATAACATTATTGTATATAAGTATATATTGCAAAATAATCACCATAATAAGTTCAATTAACATTTGTCACCTCAGATAACTTTCTTGTGTTGAGAACTGTTAAAATCTATTCTATTAGCAACTTTCCCCTTGTTGTACATTACATCTCCAGAACTTATATTATCTCATAACTGAAAGTTTCTACCTTTTGACCATTTTTACTCGTTTTCCCCACTCACCATCCCCTATCTCTGGCAACCACCAATCTGTTTTCTGTATCTGTGAGTTCAGGGGTTTTTGTTGCTGTGATTGTTTTTACATTCCACATATCATAGAGACCATACAGTATCTGTCTCTCTCCATCTGACTGTGTAGAGTCAGCCTTAATGAATCAAGATGGAAGAATGGAAAGAACATGGGCTCTGTATTCAGAGAGGGACTGAGATGATTCCTGGTTCTGTCTCATCATTTGGACCTTGGGCAAGCTATGCAATCTTTCTGAGCCTCCGTTCTTTGTCCTTTATCATAGGGATAATGTTATTCACAGGACAGATTGTTGTGAGGATAGATTTGCATATGTAAATATCGAAGATTATCTGCCAAAGAGGGGGTCTCAAACAATTGGGACTATCTTAATTATCTTTTTCTCTCAACTAGCTTCTAAATTTTTATTTTTAAGCATGTTCACGTCTTTTTCATTCTAAAGACTTTTTCTCTAGTCTGTGATCTCCCCATGAGCTGTCTTACTTTTTTAAATTCCTTTAATTACTAAAATGTTCACAAGATTTACCTACCTCCATTTCCTTACCTTCTCCTGACTTCTTATCCCTTTAGATCTGTGTCTTGACCTTTAAATCTGTGCCTTGATCCAATCATCTCACAGAATTCACTAAGGGTCTATTTTGCCATACTTGCTCACACATTTTTAATTCTTACACCTTTCCCTCCCTTCCCAAGGCTCTCTGCTTTTGGCTTCCTTAACTCTGTTTTTTTTTTTTTCTTTAATTTTTTTTTTCTTGATCTTCTACAGGTCTAACTGTACCTTCTCAAGCCCCACATCCAAACTCTTTTTACCTTGTTAACCTTAAGATCTTATTCCTTAACATTGTGCTCTAAGTCTTTCCAATTTTCTTTCTGAGCTCCCTTCTCGGATAAACTCCCACAAGTTCAGATAGCATGATTATGTATCACTTCCAAATGCCTGCTCTGATTTATTGAGGTTCAGACCTTTATTTCAGGCTGGGCTGAACATATATCATGGGTGTTCATACAATAGCACATATTCAATATATTGAAAATCAAATGTAATTAGCTATCAAAAATTTTCTCCAGTTCTCTTTCATGTTTAAAGTCTCATTATCCTTTTAATTTCCCTAAATAGAAATCTTCTCTAATTTTCAGCACTTCCCTTTCATAATCCTTGTCATTTCTTAGCTTTGAGGTGGTTTCTCTGCTTCCAGTCTATCAGTCTTCAGAAAAAGATTGAGCTACTCTGCTCAGAATGCATTAGAATTTCCAAAATAGGGGCGCCTGGGTGGCTCAGTTGGTTAAGCGACTGCCTTCGGCTCAGGTCATGATCCTGGAGTCCTGGATCGAGTCCTGTATCGGGCTCCCTGCTCAGCGGGGAGTCTGCTTCTCCCTCTGACCCTCCTCCCTCTCATGCTGTCTGTCTCTCATTGTCTCTCTCGCAAATAAATAAAATCTTAAAAAAAAAAAAAAAAAAAAAAGAATTTCCAAAATAAAACTCTTTAGTGAGATGTCAGGTGTCTTTTATGATAAGATTTTGCCAGTCTCAGGCGCCTGGGTGGCTCAGTCGTTAAGGGTCTGCCCTCAGCTCAGGTCATGATCCCAGAATCCTGGGATCGCGCCCCGCATCAGACTCCCTGCTCCGCGGGAAGCCTGCTTCTCCCTCTCCCACTGCCCCTGCTTGTGTTCCCTCTCTCGCTGTGTCTCTCACTGTTAAATAAAATCTTAAAAAAAAAAAAAAAAAAAAAAAGATTTTGCCAGTCTCATGTGCAAAATTCTATCTAGAGATCTTATGACCCAGTTATATAGAAATAATCCATTCCCTACCGATCCATTTACATTTTTTCTTTTAAACTTCCATTCCCTTCCTCAGGCTTTTACCACCACTTGCAATGCTAGATCCTCCCTTGAATTCTCCAGCTATTACAATATAAATTGGCCTCCGGAAGTTGTTCAGGGAGCTTCTTAACCTTCATGAAATACTCAGTTGTGATTAGTTGGTATTTTTAAGTAGTCAATAGGCATATTGGTGTTTTCATTCATGTTTATATTTTTGTTTCAACTTATATGGTATTTGATTTAACTACTTGTGACACTCCTTTGCCAGACCATAAAGTCAGATATTTTTATTCTATGCCTTCGCTCAATAAACCATGCCAGGCCTGCATCATAAACATTCAACAATGTCTAATGAAATGATATAAAATTAGAAAAAAAAGACAGTAGGCCTAATTATAAAATTTAGTTGAAATAAATAAAAATCTCCTACAATTCATAAAAGGCATACATGGAACTGTGAGGGAGGAGAACATCTGCTTAGAGAGTCAATCAACTTAAATAATGTTTGGTAAGCAATCATGACATATGTTGCAACGTGATTACCCCTAATTTGGAGCAAGTCTATCTGTGATACCTTTCTAATATTAAAAAGGTATGTCAATGAGACTCGAAAACTGTGCAAAAGTTAGTACAATATGAACACAAAATTAATTTCATATGTTTCAACTGTGAAGAAATCCAATATCAATGTTTAAATATCATTGATTAATATGTGAAAATAGAAGCTACTTTTTTGGAAGGTGTGGCTATGGATGCTTATAATAGCTTGAAATTTACCTTCATTTAAAAGATCAATATTTCAGACTGAAATGCTTTACCTTCAATGTGTACATTTTATGGAAGCTAAAGTTCACAAAAATCCTTTTTAGAATTTTAGAGATTAAATAAATATTTTACTTTTAATCTATTAGAAATAACAATGGAATGTTATTGATATTCTATTTCATTTTAGCATGAACAATCAAGTCTTCAACATATAAACATCCCCCAGCAAAAATAGGTTTAAATGAATAAATAATAGTTTTTTTTAAATTTCATGCATTTTTAATCATTATCTATCCTATTCTTTCCTTTCCTTAATTTTCAAAACATTAGAGAGGTCAACCTCCATTTTCTTACAAGTATATTATTCTCTATCCCCTTAAATATGGATCTTCTCAATTTGAGATTGACAAGAATCTTGAAATTTAATTTGTTCAGGGAAAGGGAGATGTATGCTAGCCCTTGGTCCATGGGCATTATTGTCATTACTTTTTCTTTTTCTGATGCACAGTGCTACTCTGGAGTCCTTCCTCATGTCTCCTGATCACTTTTCTATTAACCTCACAAATGGGTTCATAAACTGGCATCAGGCCCTCTGATTATGTTTCAACTATCTACTTACTCTCTCTTTGTCTCTATAGATGAACCCATGGTGTTAGAGTTTAGCAATGTTCCCATGTTAGGTGGCAGACTATAGTGGTGGTTCCATCATGCACTTATATGTTTCTACTTATTTGTGGCAACTATTATTTTGCTACTTTTTCAGACTCTGTCTCTCCTTCTTCCTCTGTCCCATTTACATTTTGCAAGGGCAGGCAGGTACAGGTAAGTCTAATCAGTTGCAGCACTGGGGTTTCTCTGCCCTCTGAACCTTTCCAAAATCCAATTTGCAAGTCTGAGCTTTTGAATAGATACTGTGGGATTTTTCCTTAGGTAATGTCTTCTAGAAATACCCCTTTTCTTAA
The DNA here is from genome assembly GCF_004348235.1 of Phoca vitulina. Classification (NCBI taxonomy): domain Eukaryota; kingdom Metazoa; phylum Chordata; class Mammalia; order Carnivora; family Phocidae; genus Phoca; species Phoca vitulina. The sequence continues at coordinate 74,203,354 of NW_022589711.1, read as the reverse complement.
TTAGCCAACCTAATGGGAAAGGATAGTAGCTTGGTTTTGTCTCAGTTGTATCTTATGAATTGCTCCACCTTCCCCAATTAAACAATGTCCCTTTCATCTTCCTTATGAGTCTGAACCCCCGCCTATACTCAGAGATTTTCTGTAGGTGCCTAGCCTCATCATGTCAATGGCACATTAAGGTATAATACTGGATTCCTCTTGCTTCAGCAGCTCCCTTCTAAGAAACCTGAAGTTTGTATACTACTGAAGGTCCCAAAAGCCCATAAATAGAAGTCAGAATGTTAAACACCTTGATATGTCCCCATTTACCCTACATGACAGGGATACCATCCTTTCAGTATTATGTTTTCCTCATTTATAAAGGTGAACAACTGTGTCTTCTTACTCTACCTATTCCTATCTTTTTTTTTAAAGATTTTATTTATTTATTTGACAGAGAGGTAGCGAGAGCAGGAACACAAGCAGGGGGAGTGGGAGAGGGAGAAGCAGGCTTCCCGTGGAGCAGGGAGCCCAATGCGGGACTCCATCTCAGGACCCTGAGATCATGACCTGAGCTGAAGGCAGACACTTAACGACTGAGCCACCCAGGTGCCCTACCTATTCCTATCTTAATAACTATAAGATTTTTGTGGTAGGATAATGAGTAGTGTTTGTACCTAATTCTGCTTGGGTAAGCTTGTGGTTCAAATATTGGCCTTAGAGTAGCCACTGCTCTAAATGATATACCAAATGAAACTAGGTATCCCCTTCCCATACACCTGCCATCATTCTTTGTATTTAAGCATACATCAACACAGTTTTAGCTGTCCTTGGATGAGTGTTCAGAAAGCTGACTCTCACATCTCTGGAGTTCTCACTTTGCCAAATCTCTGGTTTAAAGTGCTTAGGTATTCAGACAAATCTATTAGTCATCAAATAAATTTGGAAAACCTACACAAGATACACAATATCCCCCTTTGAAGATGTACAATGGACATTAGATCATAAATCCTCTAAACAAACCTGTGGTAGGGAATTCTGCTTAACTTAACATCTTTCTCAAAGTTCTCAAAGTTATTTAACCTGAGGTTTTTTTTTCTAAGTAATATTTCATAAAACTAGGGTTCTATAGAACAAATTGTAAGAAATGCTGACTTCTATTACTAATCTGGGAGACTCAACTTAAGGGAAAGAAAACCTTAGAACACATGGGGAATAATTAAGATTATAGAAGTGCCACACACCAGCTAGAAAAATTCACACATGACTAACTCTTCTATCCTTTCCTTTTTTGTTGTTTTTGTTTTGTTTCATTATTTGCTTTGCTGGTATTGCCTTTGCTACTGCCCAGTAGATGTTAAAATGATCAGAAAAACAACAGTGGTAACCATGTGCTCCCTGATTGCAGTATCTTTGTTTCCCCACGCCTAGATTGGGGATATTATGAACAAAATTGAAGTTTTAAAGTTTGCTGTTTAATTTTTTGTGTGTTTTTTTTAAAACACAGTATCTAGTTTACTTCAAAATTTGTGCTCTTCTTAAGCAAACCACACAATGTAAAGACTGAATCTATGGAACACTGTATTGTTTTCATAGATTATTTTGTCTTTTTATGGATTTTTAGAACAGTTTAAAATTCACAGCAAAATTGAGGGGAAGGTACAGAAATTTCTCTTGTATTTCTTGTCCCCATACATGGATTATTAACATTCCGCACCATAATGGTACATTTGTTACAATTAATGAATCTACATGAACACATCATAATTATCCAAAGTTCATAGTTCACATTATGGTTCACTCTTGGTGTTTCGCATTCTATGGTGTTGGACAAATGTCTAATGACATGTGTCCATCATTATGGTATCATACAGACTATTTTCACTGCCCTAAAAATCCTCTGTACTCTGCCTATTGATCCATCCACACTATCCTCTATTTTGTCTTTTTAATAGGAACTTAAGGTAAGAAAATATTTTACTTGATCCTATTTATTTCATACAATACTGCCATAGTTGCTTATCAATAGAAGCATGATATTTTATTAAGTTACACTGTGAGAAAATGTATGAGTTAGACGTTCAAATTTCTTAAGACAAAAGGACAAGCAATTTATCATTTTTAATACAGCAATTTAAATGTTTTCTAAACCCTCTTATCTCAAATAGTGAAGTTATTCTTACTGAGCTACTAAGCAATTGATCTATGGCCTTCAAATTTTATCCCATTTTGTCATCTTAAACATCTCACACTACAGGGTCCTCCTCTTTGGTGATGCCTATTAACTTCATCTTTTTATGGAATAATCCATTACAATAAATTAATGTTATCATTTTACCTCCAACTCATAAAGACTTTATGGTTTATAAACTCTGCTTTGAACCCAACATCTCCATTTTCTTTTCCATTCCCCCTACCCATGATCAAATTCCAAACTTCATTTAAGGTAGCAAAGAAAGACTAAGCTATTTGCATTTTAATTTCTATTTTCACTAATATTTCCATTTTTAAAAGGTTACTCTTTCAAAGTAGCTGAAATGTTGGACAATGACACTTTTGTGTGGGGTAGAATGATACTTTTCCATTAATTTCATTTTTTTCATCCCTGTCTTTTCAAACTTATGTTGCGTCTATTTGCTATTTCATCTTTGTAAAGTAAGGTGGGCCGTGCTAAGGCTAACATGTAATATGGCATGTATTCTGAAAGATTAATGAAAAAAGTGGCCTTTGATTTAAGTATTTATTAAAATATACACTATTATGTAACTTTTAAGGAGCTCAGCTTTCTGAATCACCGGCATGATCAACATTATAATCTTGAATCAAGTACCTTTCATTGTTTAGTTTATATTTGGCTGGATAATGATACAATTTTGATATTATGGTAGCTTCATAAATATATATAAAGCTTTTAAATACAATATTCTAAAAGAATATTACTGTTTTATTGGCAAAATAGAATATATCATATTATAATTTAAATTAACTAAAAGGAAATAAACATATCTTTCATGATGTTGGTCTTTGGAAACAATATCTTTAAAGTAAATGCATGGAATTTTATTCAATGCTTAATTATGTATTGTCCCTGAACACATCAGGCTTATTCATGAATCCTTATTATCTTTAGATATGCGTTGTTCCATCTTGTGGAAAGCTCTCACTATCAATCCATCAGCTAAAGCCCTACCTTTCAAGTCCCCTTTGAATAAAACCTCATTTGGAAAACCAAGGAAGGACTTGAGCTTTTACTCTTTCCATTGTTAATCACTGCCTTCATAATGCTGACTCTGAATCTTTTTTATATTTCATGTTTTTGTCTTACACCACAGTGCAATTTGCTTATATAGCTACCTCAACTTGTTTTGTGTTTTTATTCCTATCAGCTGGCACAATATTGTTACATAACAGGTGCACCAAAAAGGCAGTCATATGAACAGTCTAATTCAAAGTATATTCAAAACTACAGGGGCGCCTGGGTGGCTGTCAGTTGAGCATCTGAGGCTGGCTGTTGAGCATCTGACTCCTGATTTCAGCTCAGGTCATGGTTTAGGAGCATGAGATTGAGCCCTTTCAGCGCAGAGTTGCTTGTCCCTCTCCCTCTGCTCCTCCTCCTCTCTCTCGCTCTCTTTCTCTTCCAAATAAATAAGTAAGTAAGTAAATAAATAAATAAATAAAATCTTAAAAACAAAAACAAACAACAACAACAACAAAAAATCCTACATTCAATCTGTATAATAACATGGCCCTCTTGTATTGGGAGAGGGTAAGTGTGTTCCAGCATTTCTTCCTTTCAGTATTCATGACTGTGTATCAGCCTGTTTTCCTTCAGTATCCTGGGAAGTATGCAGCTGAGGGAAAAGAACAAGAAGCTTTATATTTGGGAGATTGGGGAGGGTAGACTACAAAGGACAGAGTATAAAGAATAAAAGTTAAATATTAGAAGTATCAATCTAAGGACTGTTTAGATTAGAAGCTTTCTAACTCCATGACTAGAGTTTTGTAAGTATCAGTTGCCAATGTATACTTATCTTTATTATGATATATAATTCTATCCTAGTTTTACACGTTTTAGTTGTTGAATCACAGAACTTATTTTCCTTCTAATTTCATGCTCACAAAGCATCCTATTGATTCCAGTTTGGCTTCTTGTGTCTTTTGCTTTTAATGAAAAATATATGCTAGCTTGACAAGCTGAATCTAGTTCTATTAACAGTTAAAGATTTTACAATAAATTAATCTATATGTCTTATTTTATTATAAATGAAACACAAAATTCTTGCTTTTGTGGTGTGCACTGAAAACATGTGGTTATTATCTTACACTTTGAAAAAGTATTGCTGTTTATAGGTGCTGTGTGTAAAAAGTATAATATAATTGAACTTACCAGAATTTTAGTTCTCCATTGTTTAGGAACATTTGATCTGATGTTTTCTCACCTCTAGCTGTTACCCAAGGTTAATGCCAAATTGTCAGTAGGGCAGGACCGAGAAAAGCAATGGCTTTGGAGGATAATCTCACTTAGCTGTACTCTAGAGGTGCCCCATTCACTCATTTACTCATTTATTCATTCATTCATCTATCCACTAACCGGTTATTTACTGGGATGTGCCAGTGCTAGTGGAAGAGATACAAAGACAAAGATATCATCACCGTGCCAAAGAAGTTACAATCTAGTCGAATAAGAAACAAAAATGCATTGGATGCCATATTAGAAGTCTGTGTGAGGTATATGAGGGCACATGGGAGAATGGGAGAGAGTAGTCATTTCTACTTGTGGAATAATTGTGAATTAATATTAATAACAATGACAGTTTGATGATTGTTTAGAAAGGAGGTAAATAAACTCAGGAACCCCATTACGGAGTATGATCTGTAACAATGATGCTATAACTACACCACTGTAGGAAATTCATTGTAAAATAAATTGTTTTTTTTTCCCAATATGTTTCAAGATAATGTTGCTGAAACTGTAATCACTGCTCTCTAGAGGTGCTCTAACATTCTTGGCTCTGCAGGTCTAAATATGGAAAAACCTTGCTTCTGATTGCCTTTATTTCCCCTTAAGGAATGATAGAATATAATTTTCAAAATGAATTTTACTTAGAAACTAAGGAAGAATAATATAGCACTAAAACACAAACAGTAAGTAAATGATTCTTTATATTGATATATGTAACAATTCTACTTGGTTGTCTAATAATAATTTTAAGCTACAAATTTACAAAGCAGACATCTTAGTTTCCAAGGCAAACTTTCCTTTTTAAAAAAAACTTTCCCTTTTTAAGTAAAAAATCTAGGAATCATCCTCGATTCTCAATTTTCTGGAACCTATATGTAATTCATCAACAAGTATACCAGTTCTTCCTCCAAAACATATCTCAAATTCCCTTCACTTCTCTCTACTTCCATGGCCCTTCCCTTAGCTAGATGTCATAAAGTTTTCCACAATAGCCTCTTAATTGGTCTCACTGGTTCAACTTTAATTCACCATTCCCTAAAATCCATTCTTCACACAGGAGTTAAAGATTTTTAAAAAATATAAATTAGGACAAGTTCTCCCCCCCAAAAAAAAGAAAAAGGAAGGAAGGAAGGAAGAAAGGACGGACGGATGGAAGGAAGGAAGGGAAACATTCTGAGGTTTCTCCATTACTCTTCAAATTAAATCTAAACCTATTACTGGGGCTTTTAAGATCCTCCTTCCTCTGGTTGGTCCCTACTAATCTCTTCAGTTGTAGTTAACAATGATATCTAGTATTGCTATACTCCAGCCACACTGACTCTGCCAGGAATCCCCATAACTAAGCACTTCCATACCTGAGACTTGTTCATTTTGTCTTCCTTGAATGTTCTTTCAGTGCTGTCCCTTGGCTGGTTTATTTTCAAAGATCACTATTAACACTATTTACTCTATTCACAGAACTTAGAGCATTCTAAAACTGTTTTGTTCGTATATTTACGAACCCTCTGAGTGTGGCTAGCCCTCTGAGTGTGGCTAGCAATTACATGACACTGGAAGGAGCTGACTTGTTAGAAATGTCAAATAAGGATTGTTGATAAAAATCACCTGCAGTAAAAATAAAATGAGACATACTGGCTACTTGAGTCACTGAATCTTCTTGGGTAAAAATTATTTCTCTTTCTCTGTTCCTCATAGGCTGCATTTGAAATGTCCAACAAAAATATTTTTATATAGAATTGATTTATTACTTAGGGATTGTTGTATTAGTGCATATTTTAGGAATTTGATCACTATCAACATTCAAAATATTTTTAGGACTTACTAGCCTGTAATAATTTAACAAGAATTTTTAGAGTCACCTAGATATTGTTAGAGATGGTTGTGAAATCTTAAGACTCATGATTTTGACATATGGACGTTCCTATTTTTTTTTTTTTTTTTTGATTTTGTAGGATTTTTCAGTGAAGGAGATGTTGGAGAAGTGATTGTCTGAAAATGAAGTCTTTGTCTTAACTAAGAGAAGAGTCTTTTCAAAAACTTTGAGTTCCTCAGATTGATATATTTTATATTTAAACTTTTTCATTTTTTTTCTCATTTTAACTACAAATCTGCCTAAAAACATGTTTCATGTATATGTATGTTATGTATATATGTGTGTATATATATATATATGTTTTAACAGTGAAGATAAAAATGTAGAAATTGTAGAAAAGTCTTTCAAACTCAAGGTCTTTCAAGTATGTCATTTATCACTACTTTTCTAAAATAATAAAAAAATACATATTTTATCTACATCTGCAACAACAGATGTAAGTATTAATGAAGATCTTTCCAGCCTCACTCCAACCAACACATTTAGGCATTTAGATAAGAAAAAGCATACATCAGCACAAGCAAGAAGTGTTTGGTTTCTCACTCATTTTGTTTAAATCTTTGTCATCTGTCTTTTAGCTGTTGAGTCAGTGTGTAAATATAATGAACAGATTTAAATGCTCAAGTATGCCTGAGGCAATAAACAATAAGCATATTTAAAAGTGAAAAAAAACAATCAAATAAATTTGTAGAACTAGCTCTTTACCCTTCCAATTTTCACCTAATCTTTAAATAGAGACCGTCATTTGATATATCTGTTCCTGCTGAGAGAAAACACACTGCTATGTATTAGCAAATATAGAAAATAAACACTGACACTGATCTTTTCTTCTGTAGAGATTACAATTACTTATAAAAATTTCATGAATAGATGCATTAAATGGCTAAATTTTCTTGAGCATTTACGAAATGACTGCCAGCAAGCTTAGATGCATTTAGATGCAATCACACACTTAATTATATCAAAAAATCTATGAGGTTAATACTATCACTGACCATGTTTTATAAGGGAAATTAAATCTTGAATATATTAAGTAACTTTAACACCACCAAGTTTACTCAAGTATAAGCTCCTGGGTGGCCATTATTCTAATCACCAATTGAACATGTGCCATGCATTTTTTTTCATATTTTTACATAAATCTAAATCGAGACACTTTAAATCTAGACACTTCTCCTTGGTGGTATGTTTTGTACATTCATACTAATCAAGAAATATTTCAACAAGTACCTACTAAGTGCTCATTATACACTAGGCATAATCCAGATCTAATGATCCAGCAGCTAAAAACAGTTGCAAAGGTTACCATCGTCTGTGTCTCCATTCCCCTAAACAACTACTCTTCTCCCAAATTATAATACATCTTCCTTTTAATAATTTTACTCAATTTTGGGTGCCTGGGTGGCTCAGTCGTTGAGCGTCTGCCTTCGGCTCAGGTCATGATCCCGGGGCCCTGGGATCGAGGCCCGCATCGGGCTCCCTGCTCCGCGGGAAGCCTGGTTCTCCCTCTCCCACTCCCCCGGCTTGTGTTCCCTCTCTCACTATCTCTCTCTCTGTCAAATAAATAAATTTAAAAAATCTTTAAAAAAAATAATAATTTTACTCAATTTTAACTCATAAAAATTTAATTATAGTCTCTTCTGATATCAATCCCTCTTAAATTCTGAGCTAGTCAGAACAATAAATATTTGTCTATCTGCATTCTTCTACTGCAGATCTTGTCCTCCATCTTGCAAGCTCTCCTTCAGGGCTTAGCCAGCTGTCCAAGACATTCTCCACTGCCTGTGAGTCAGTGTGTATTCTATAATGGGTTTTCTTTCCATTCAAAGTGGATAACCAGTCAATACTCAGGGTTCCCTCCATTGGGAAGATCTCTTCTCACAGTATGTTGAGGCCATTCCATATACCAAACCAATCCATTCATGAACCAAGCTCTGAATTCTTCTTCCTACACTAGCAGATCATTAGGGAACCTTCACCAGGCGTAAATGTGAGCCCTCTTAGGCATTAATTTATGAGGTGCTGGTGCAACAGTGGTGGCTGACATGAAAGTTCAGAGCCACCAACACATGCAGCATTCTTTTTTTTAATGTATGTATGTCTGTATTTAGAGTGCACACAGGGAGGGGCAGAGGGAGAGGAGAGAATTTCAAGCAGACTCTGCGCTGAGGGTGGAGCCCCACATGGGGCTCAATCTTGTGACCTAAGATCATGACCTGAGCTGAAATCAAGAATTGGAGACTTAACCGACTGAGCCACCTAGGTGCCCCACATGCAGCATTCTTATGTCCTCTGGTACTGCTCAGGTGATATCCAGGATATATCACTTCATCTTATGATGGACTATCCAATTGCTTCTGAGCCTACATGACCCCTTTCCTTTCCTTTCCTCTTTCCTTTCCTCTTTCCTTTCCCTCTTTCTTTCTTTCTTTCTTTCTTTCTTTCTTTCTTTCTTTCTTTCTTTCTTTCTTTCTTTCTTTCTTTCTTTCTTTTTCTTTCTTTCTTTCTTTCTTTCTTTCTTTCTTTCTTTCTTTCTTTCTTTCTTTCCTTCCTTCCTTCCTTCCTTCCTTCCTTCCTTCCTTCCTTCCTTCCTTCCTTCCTTCCTTCCTTCCTTCCTTCCTTCCCTCCCTCCCTCCCTCCCTCTCTCCCTCCTTCCTTCCTTCCTTCCTTCCTTTCTTTCTCTCTTTCCTTCCTTCCCTCCTTCCTTCCTTCCACCCACCCATTTCTCCCCTCTCCCTTCTTTTCTCCCTTCTTTCTCTCTCTCCCTCCCTCCCTTCTCTCCACTCTTTCTTTATTTCTTGATTTCTTTTGAATGTAGAGTTTGAGTAGTAACCTTGTCAGCTGCTCATCTATCTTGCCCTCAGGAAGACTCTGTACTATTAACACATTTCATAACTCTCTGCAAACTGGGCTCCCATGGCTGCTACTGTGACTTGTCTGCTCATTACAATAATTAAGTCAGCCTGACTTCTGACCTTCTGAGAGTTAAATGCTACCATATAACTTCTTGTTGTTTATTTTTTTTGTTTGCTTGTCTTTTTCAAGTGATGACACCCAACCTTTGCTCTTTGGGAGCCCAGTTCTTTCTTAGCTTTTTGTTGTTGTTGCTGTTACATCAAGCAAGCCCCAAAGAGAACAACCAGTGAACTTTTTCTTTTAAGTTTTAAAAGAAAAGGTTTTATTTATGTAAAAACAGCACATGTCATTGTAAAGATTTAAACAGTACATATGAATACAAAAAAGTTTAAGAAGGTCATGATTTTTTTAACCTCTTCTTTTAAGAGTTTTATAGTCTTAGCTCCTGTATTTAGGGTCTCTGACTCATTTTGAGTTAATTTTGTATATGGGGTAAGTTAACGGTCCAATTTCATTCTTTTGCATGTGAATATCTAGTTGTCCCTCATCATATTTAACCAGTGAACTTCTTAGTGAGATTCCTAGCACCTCATCAACAGATTCCTTTTAAATTTGGGAAACAAGTTCTTCTCATGCTGCCATCTGTCTGGTTCTCTCTTCCAATGTCCTCCTCCACTTTTAAGATGTCTTGTGATTACATTGGGCCTACCAGGAAAATCTAGAATAACCTCTCTAATTTTAAGGTCAGCTGATTAGCAACTTGAATTCCATCTATAACCTTAATTTAGTGTTTCCATATAACCTATATATTACAAGTTCTGGAAACTGGCACATCTGTGGCAACCACTTTTTTTCTACCATGGTTAGTGTGGGTTCTAACTTTTCCATGTTTCTAGCAGACGTCCCTACCAGTTTTTCTGCATCATCTCCCAGAGTTCCTGTCTGGTTGTTAAATCACGTAAACTTCTTTTGATCTCAGACATTCTTACAATTAAGTATTGGGATCTGGTTCTCAGTTTTCTCCATCCTCCCACTGTAGGAGATGAGAACCTTTTTGTATAATATGGAGGAGACCTCTGGCTTTCACACAGTTAGCATCAATTGCCAAAAATCACTCTCAGTCTTTTGCTCTCTTTTCTCAAAGCAGTCACGTTTAGCAGTTCCACTGTACTTAATGTTATTATTTCTCTCACAATTCCCCAAGGACTTAAACATTTCACAATTTGTGCATTCCTGCCAATTAAATCACCTCAATTTGTCACAGGTGAAACTTGCACTACTACTTTGGGCCAAGAGCTCTCTGTTCTTCACACGCTGCTGTGATGGGGTCTTTATTTCCAGTTGGGAGGTGAATGATTTAGCTCCCAAATCCCATATAAGTGTCTTCTTTTTTGGTAACAATTCCGAACCATTTCCAGGTTGGATTCTCCAGGAAATAGAATCTAAAAGGCACATTATCATATAGGAGGTCTATTATAGAACATTCCTGGATTAATTCCTCTTGAAGGAAAGGGAAGAAAGAATGAATGGCCAAATAGACAAATCAAGCAGTCTCAGTGGAAACCCCACAAAATGCTATGAGGAGTTCTCCAGATGGAAGAGTGGTAGCCTTGGGCCAGGTGGCTCTCTTCACCGGAAGCAATTCCTGAAGGCACTTATAGTAGAGGCTGGGTAACAAATCCCTCATTCCTACAGGAGAGCTATGAAAATCATAACGTCAGCCATACTATTATATCTTTAATATTCTCTCTCCCTCTTCCTCTTTTTTCTTCAAGACCTGTCCCTCCTCATTTGGATTTTGTTTTTGTTTTTTTTTTAATGTTTTATTTATTTATTCATGGGAGTCACAGAGAGAGAGAGAGAGAGGCAGAGGGAGAAGCAGGCTCCCCGCTGAGCAGGGAGCCCGATGCAGGACTCGAATCCAGGACCCTGGGATCATGACCTGAGCCGAAGGCAGATGCTTAACCATCTGAGCCACCCAGGCACCGCTGGATTTTGGTTTTAGATATAAAAAGCCAGAAAACACTGCCACAAACCACCTCAAAGCAAGAAGCACAGGCATTACTAGCTGCTGGAATATAAGGGAATGAAGGATATGCACGAAGAATACATGAATCAATATCCACAAAGTCATATGCATATTTAAGTTCCAGTTCAGATTTTACTGAAAGAAGAAAACTGAAGTTCTGGTAAACTTCCTGTCTTACACTAAACACAGGGTCAAACTACCTTCCAACACTTTTCAGCTAGAGTATGCTCAGGGACTTTCAGATAACTGAATCATTGACTATTTAAGTTAAAAAATCTCACCACCTGTTATTTCCCTGGCCCTGGATTAGGTGCTAGGAATTCAAAACTGTGTAAAAGAGAAAGACATCTGTATGATACAATTTATTTCCTATGTAAAGATAAATAGTAACAAAATAACTTTAAAAAACAAAAATAACATAATCTCAGATTATAGTAAATCATTTGATTTAAATAAACTGGGTGATGCGATAAAGTATAACTTGGGAAGATATTTTAAATAAGAATTATTTAATATTAGGTTACCAATAGTCATTATTTTAATTTTTATTGGATTAAAAGTTGCTTGTGTTCAAGTATTCAGTTTGATCTTTATTGTTTCACATTTCTTTCATTCTCTTTACAATCCTTCACCAACTTTGCCCTCTTCCATGAAGTCTGACAAATTCCTAAGAAAGTGACACAGCAGCACAAGGTTTACATTAACTCTTAAATTTCAGACTATCCTAATCTAAATCAACAGCTTAATTGGTCCTTTTCTAAGATATAAATATCTAATAGAGGCACTATGTTGTTGTTTTATTTCTAAAGTTTATTTTGACTTCACTTCCAATATTAATGGAAATAATTGATATATTATTATTTAAAGGATTCTAAACGATGATAATTATTAAACAAAAGAAGTAGAAATTAATATTTTTATATGAGTTGTTTTGTTGTTTTGCGGTGGTTTTTTGTGTGTGTGTGTGTATCATTTTTGCTTTGTTTGTTGTTTTTTAGTGGTCACTCCCCGAGTCATTTTTATTATGCTCCATATAATTTATCCTTCCTGTCGTGGTTTGACTGTAATCCTGTCATTACTAGGTAGTAAAATAAGAGGAATCTTTCAACATAGCCAACAGAGGTAATCTTGAAATAAATGGATGACATTAATCCCAAGATATGGAGAGCAACATTGGTGGTCATTGCCTTAAACCTGTTCCTAAAGAAATGACAGTCTATAACAATGCCTAGAATTCTACAAGAGAAATATAAACAAAAACAAAGACTCAGTGACATAATTTTTTAACTGTTTTAAAGATGAGTTAGTATTTCTATGAGATGAAATAAGGTTTTTCTGAAAATTTCTATAAATTTATATCTGAGTCAACATAGAATTCGTATGTTTTAATATATGATAGACTTCATTTCATTTTTTTTGTTTAAAAATCCCCACATTAATTGATTTTTGCTAAAATATCATTTAATGAGACTATTACACATTTAAAAGAACAGGAGTTAATTAAGTCACAAATTTTAACACTTCACAGTTGGCCCATTATCATTTTCACACTTAAGTCTTCTACTTACTGTAAATGTTAACGTTTAAAGGAAAATAGGTTTATTAAAATATTTTTCTTATGAAATAAATATATTGTTCTTCACAGGCTTATTGCCTTAGTAATTTTTAGACAAATTTTCTTCTAATATGATTGTTTTATTATTGAAATAAAGCATATATGTAATATAGGAACTACTAGGGATTGACTCTAAAACTAGGCTATTTTAACTTTTATGTAAATTTGCCATAGGATGATTATTATTTACTTAGTAAATATACATCTCACGAGATGGTAAAAGTAAGATATGATTATTTTTATATAGAGGGATCCCTTACATATATATAGAAAAATATTTGTTTAAAAAAGTATAAGTTATACATTTAGATGTATGGATATATACACATTGGGGTTTTTTTGGTGGTTTTTTGTTTTGTTTTGTTTTTGGTGAGACAGAGCACGTGCGGGGCGGGGGGGGGGGGGGTGGAAAAGGGGAGGGGCAGAAGGAGAGGCAAAGAGAGAATCTTAAGCAGGCTCCATGCCCAGTGAGGAGTCAGACACTGGGCTTGATCTCAGGACCCTGACCCTGAGATCATGACCTGAGCAGAAATCAAGACTCAGAAACTTAACGAACTGCACCACCTAGGTGTCCCTTTTTAGCAGTAATCGGATAAGGGGTAACAAATGTGTAAACATAATTCTATTTATTTACTTTGATCAATGTAAATGTTAGTAATATTGTGACTTTAGATATAATTTTATTTTAGAGTTGCTCCCCAAAAACTTTGCCTTAATAATCCCAAGTTTTATGGGCATTTTAATAAATTCTCTTAAAAGTCTCCATGAAATTTTTTTAGTTATGTTCAAATTAAGCCACTTGTTAATTTGGCTCTTTTTTTTTTTTTTTTTTTAAAGATTTTATTTATTTATTTGACAGAGAGAGACACAGTGAGAGAGGGAACACAAGCAGGGGGGTGGGAGAGGGAGAAGCAGGCTTCCCACGGAGCAGGGAGCCCGATGCGGGGCTCGATCCCAGGACCCTGGGATCATGACCTGAGCCGAAGGCAGACGCTTAACGGCTGAGCCACCCAGGTGCCCCAATTTGGCTCATTTTTTAAAATGCGTTTTGTTTTATGGTAGGTGTCTGCTAGTCTGCTAGGGCTACTACAACAAAATACCAGACACTGGATGGTTTAAACAATAGACATTTATCTCTCACAGTTCTGGAGACTAAGTAGCCCAAGATCAAAGTGCCAGAATATTTGGTTCCTGGTGAGAGACCTATTCCTGGCTTGCAGATGGCCACCCTCTCACTGTGTCCTTGCATGCAGAGAAGAGAGAGAGAGCTCTGTTCTCTCTTCCTCTTTTTACAAAGGCACTCATCTATCATGGAGGCTCCACCCTCATGACCTCATCTCAACCAAATTACCTTCCAAAGGTAATCACACAAGGGATTAGGACTTCAATATATGAATATGTTGGGGACACAAATATTCAGTCCATTACAGTAGGCATCTACTAAAACTTAGGGTTTTGTTTTTTGTTATGTACAATGATAAATTTTTACAGTTAGAAGGAACCAATGTGAAAATATCTATTAAAACTCTAGTGTTACTTCCTTAAACACTCTTAGCAAGGGGAGATCATTCCATTTCAAGGTAGTCCATTCAACTTTGTGAACAGAGAAAACAATGGACCGAGGTACTCAGTCTATTATGTACTAATTGTAACCTCTATACAGGTTAGATAAGCTTCCCTGAGCTTCAGTTGCTGCATCCCTAAAACAGGTATTAATGCAATGTCTTCTTCTTTCCCTAAACTGTTTGGATAAATAAATAAAATATAAAAGGTCATATCATTTAAAAAATAAAATGTCATAAAGACACAAGTTTAAATTATTATTACTTAATTTGTTTGCAACTAATGGATGAGAAGATCAAGATCTTTGTATTTATCCAGCTTTTTATTATATACTTATATATTTTATTAGTTATTATTGAACAATAGTATTTACCATGTATATGTGTATTATGGTTAAGTATAACTTTCATCTGGAATAAAAATTCACTTCAAGGTCAAGTTATATTTTTAAATTTGTAGGCAAGAGTCTGTTTCTCTAAATCAGAGAGCTTTATTTGTCAAACGCAAATTCCAAATGAAAATCACTTGTGAAATTTAGGGTAGTATGAAAGCATGATAATAAAACTATTTTTAAAAATTATTCTTATATGGATGTCCTTCCATAATCCACATGCCAAATCCCATTATACACTTGAAAAAATTCCATTGAAAAAGACCTAAGAGGAAGATGTTTGAACCATGACATAACCATACTTACGACACTGTTATGTCAATTTCACCACTGAAACTTCTGAATGTGATAGAATTTCCTTCAAAATAGAAGAGAAGCTACCGACCCCTCAATACAAACCGTCTCATTCATTGCTCTCAGGCAAAACATCAGAGTTCAACCCAGTGCTCTATTTCAAGAAGGATTGTTACATCTAATAAAATGGTTATATATGGAGCCTTGTTTTGCACCTTTTCAGTTATTAAGCAGTTGGGCTTGGTGGCATAGGAAGGTGGGTAGGCGAACTGACAGGTAGATATGCTCTTGGAGGCATTTTGTAGAAAGGAAGAAAGGTCACATCACATTTTTTATTGTCTTTGTTTCTAAAAAAGAATGCTGGTTTCCTGGGCACCTACACCCCGGCATTCAATTGAAACTGAGCCAATTATTTTAGGCAAAAGCATTTCCAATGGAAATGTTCAGTTTTTCAAAGCAAAACAGGTGTCTTGCACTGTACCCTCAAGGCTTTGACTTCAGCTGTGTCAGCTGAGAGGATTCTGATTCTGAATATAAAAATCTGATTCACAACGAGTTTGACACATGCTGCTTCAAAGAAATGAAGGAGCCTCCAAGTCTCATTCAGAGCCACAGCCTGGCAGCAAGTTCATTTTTGTCTTCTAAGTTGTTTTTCTTTCACCCTTTTGCTGAACAGAAACCAGAAAATGACTCCTAGAGGAACTGCACACTGCAACAGATGTATTACACATAAATATACAGAAACATACAGAGAGCTCTGGGGAATAGAAGCCGGTGTTCTACAAAATCTGTCAATTACATAAAATTCAATGCTTAAAACAAAAATAAACATTACACTGATCTTGCCAATTATTACAAATAAAAGAGCTTTACCTCTCAAGTAATGACTACAGAAATCTGTGAGACAAAGAGGAAAAAAAATCCAAGAGTGGACTATTCCTATATGATAACAAAAGAATCAGCAGACAATTTTTAAGTTGGTAACTTTCCCTTTCTCACACCCGCACAGAGGCATCTGATTTTTCTCTTTATACTGAGTTGACTAATTGTTTAAATATCTCAATGAATGAGTATGGTTAGCCTAAAATGATCCTGACTCTCTGTCCCTTTCATTTCCCATAGCTCCAGTTCAATTCCCTTCATGGCATTAATATCCCTGAATCACAAATATAGATGTGTATAATTATTTATACATAACTTGTGCTCTAGGTTGAATGTGTCCCTCTCAAAATTCATATGTTGAAAATTTAATCCACAATGTGATGGTACTTTGAGGTGGGGTCTTTGGGAGGTTTTAGGTCATGAGAGCAGAGCCCTCAGGAATGGGAGTAATACCCTCATAAAAGTGATCCCAGAGAGCTCCCTCATCCCTTGTGCCATGGAAGTTACAGGGAGATTGCTGCCAATGAGGAAGTGGGCTCTCACCAGACTATGAAGCTCCTTGCGCCATGATCTGAGACTTCCCAGCCTCTAGAACTGTGAGAAATGAATGTCTGTTGTTTACAAGCCATCCTGTTTGTGGTACTTTTGTTAGAACAGCCCAGATGGACTAAGACATTGTGAATACCAGTCAATATTTTATTTTCCCCAAGAATGTTTGCACTTTATGGCTAATGTAATACTATCTCATCAGAACTCTGGCTCAAGTAAAGAAATATTCCATTCCCATGTGTGGAGAAGGGAAGAGATCTTTCAAGAGGCAAGAAAATCCTTTTAGAAGAACATAACTTATCTCCTCTGATTATACTTAAAGCTCATCCCATTCCAGTATTTGGCCTTTTAATTGACCACTGTTTAAGCCCAAGTTGCAATGAAAATAATTAGATTATTTAAATATTTAAAATGATTTTAACCTTCAAAAAAGGTTAGTTTCAGTAACCTGATTAACTCCAAACTCTTTATTTCCTAATGA
The DNA here is from genome assembly GCF_004348235.1 of Phoca vitulina. Classification (NCBI taxonomy): domain Eukaryota; kingdom Metazoa; phylum Chordata; class Mammalia; order Carnivora; family Phocidae; genus Phoca; species Phoca vitulina. The sequence goes on along the minus strand of NW_022589711.1, from coordinate 74,186,380 downwards.
AACAGATGAATATATACATATGTATGAATAGATATAAATATATATGTAAATGAATATATATATAACTATAAAACTGAAATTGGGACCTATATAACTGCTGTCTTTATAAATGTGTCACCATCTAAAATATTAATTAATTCAAAGTAGTGACCATCTAAAATACTAATTAACTCAAATATAGGGACTTTGTCATATTCTCTGTGCCCATCATCATGCAAGGCAACATAGGACTTATTTAAATTAGTGATGGATTGAAATAAAGAAAAAAAATCAACCATCTTTTTCTATGATATGTGGGAAAAGTATTGCTGGGACAGGTAAATAACCAATTTTTAATTTAATTAATAGACTTCTATTAATCTTTTATCAAATTTTGATAAAATTTTGAATCAAAATTCGAAATTTGATGAAATTCTAATTCATTTTTAAGGAAAACACCAGTAGTAAATAAATAATTCTTTACTTATTTACTTATTTAAAATACTTTACTGTATTTTACTTATTTTGGTCTTATTTCTATTTATTTTATTAATATGAGAATATATTTCACACTATGATTTATCGACCATTATATTGTATATTTTGTGATGCGTATTTTTTTCACAGCAAGCAAACTCTTCCCTGACTGGGTTTTGGCAGCCTCCACCCCACCACAGCTCCCATAAAACAAAATCAAAACAAAACCCAAGGACACAATAGGATTTAACACTAAATTAGGAAAAATGGTATCCATTCAAGCATTTTGGAGAATTAAGACAGGGGGAACAGCTATAGAGCACAGTGTATTTACTCAGGAATTAGTAGCTGATAATTAAAACCTGATTCTTTGCTAATGGCTTTCAAAATTCTGAATGATTCCTTGATGTTACAATAATGCTAATAACAGAACAAACACCCTGATCAAGAGGCTTGCTTTCTCCTTGTTCTGCTGTCAATTACAAAGACAGGTACTACAGATGAAAGACAGCAGCTGTATAGATTTAATGAAACGTCCCTGTCATAAATGGCAATATCACCTAAGGAAAGATGTTTCTCTTAAGGGAATGTTCGACAGAAATGTGGATGACTATGATCTTTATATCTCTAATGGGTTTTTTAAAAATTAGTCCTTGTTTACTGCAAGTGTAATATGATGTGTCAACCTGACTGGTCAGCAGGATGCCATGATATTAAGTCAAATACTATTCTGAGTGTTTCTGTGAGTATGTTTTCAGATGAGATTAACATTTAAATGGACAGACTGAGTAAAGCAGATAGCTCTCCCTAATGTGGGTGGCCTTATCCAATCTGCTGAAGGACTGAATAGAATAAAAAGGCTGACATTCCCTAGAGTAACGGAGACTTCTTCCTGCCTGACTGCCTTCAGACGGAAACATCTGCTCTTCCTGATCTTGAGTCTGCCAGTCTTCAGAACACAAACATACCATCAGCTCTCCTGATTCTTGGGCTTTGGATGTGGACTGGAACTGCACCGTGGGCTCTCCTGGGTCTCCAGCTTACTAACTTCCTGAAGACCCAAGGCCTTGGCAGCCTGCATATTTGCATGAGGCAATCTGTTAAAATAAATTTCCTTTCGTGTGTGTGTGTGTGTGTGTGTGTGTGTGTATCTATACATACATCCTATTCATTTCTCTGGAGAACCCTAATACAGTTAATATGAAATATTTTCTATGTTGTAATTTTAGCTTTTGAAAGTCTACTTGTAGAGGGGTAGCTGGGGGGCTCAGTCGGTTAAGCATCTGCCATGCCTGAGCCATGGGCTCAGGTCATGATCCCAGGGTACTGGGATTGAGCCCCATGTCTGACTCCCTGCTCAGCGAGGATCTTGCTTCTCCCTTTCCCTCTGCTCTTCCCCCCCTGCTTGTGCTGGCTCTCTCTCTCTCTCTTCTCTCAAATAAATAAATAAAATCTTTAAAAAAATTCTATTTCTAGAACAAGAAATTGCCAAATGTATCATACTAATTAACCACTATGTTAAGTAGATAAAAGCTAAAGTGTAACTGATATTTATCAGAATTAATGCTACATTTACCTGACACTTCAATTATCTTTTTTTTCTCAGCAGTTCCTGAATCATTTTTATCCATATTTTTGTTTACTAAGAGGCTGTCAGAGCATTTGCAGTTTGTATATTTCAAAATATAACTACTTTGGGACAAGACATTTTCTTAAGTAAAACACCTATTAGCCCCTGAGGTGCCTGAGCTCCTCCTTCTAGTCCAGATATGAAAAGACCAGAGCTTTCCACTGAGAGCACTCCTCAGGGAGTGTCCAAAACAATCCATTGAGGTAAATAAATAAACTAACAGAATTTATGTTTCTATTTTTTTATCTAAAAGTTTAAAAAAAAAGAAAGCCTTTACTGATATTTAGTAAACAGGTGTTCCTGTGTCCTTCTCTTAGTATGTCTCAGATATCACATATCATGTGGGTCATGTGAAGTATCAAGAAGGAAAGGTAGAAGCTTTAGGGGAGGGAGGACTTGATGGTGGCACCCTCCCTGTTTCAATTCCTTCACTTACCATTTATTGAGAATTATTTATGCCTGATTAAATGGATTTAGACAATATACTGTTAACTTTTAACTAAACTCACTCTCACAAAATAGGCAAGTGGGTAAGAAAAGATTCCTTCAGAGAAACCATAGATTAAATATATCTCTGAAAATACAAACATAAGAGACTTAAACGACAACAAAAAAGGGTGGTCTGACACCAGGCACAATTCTAGTACAAGTTCTTCCTGCACACAATGAGGCTAAAAAAGTAATAATGTATTTAGATGTGATAAGTCCATCATGATACTAGAAATGCCTGTGAAAACTAGCTTAATGGATTTATAGTGACTGCTGTTAACAATGAACAATAAACTTAACACTGTGCCTTGAAATACCAGTAAATGGTATTTAAAACTCTCATATCTGCAAGTTGTTTTAAAAATAATTCATTTTTATGTAATTATTCTTAAAATTCTATTTTTGTGGTATCATCAAATGTGGATTATAATTAATAAATAAATAAATCTCCCATCCAAATACTAACCAGGCCCGACCCTGCTTAGCTTCTGAGATCAGACGAGATCAGGCACGTTCAGGGTGGTATGGCTGTAGACTAAATAAATAAATCTACACATATGTAAATGTATGCTAATTTTGGCCTTGTTTTTTTGTGATTAAAGTTTTTATTTTGAAATAGATATTTTGAGATATTTTGTAGATTCACGTGCGGTTGTAAGAAACAATACAAAGAGGTCCCATAGACCTTAACCAACGCCCCCCCCAATGATAACATCTTGCAAATCTATAGTATAATATCACAACTTGGGTATTGACACTGATACAGTCAAGATACAGAATATATCCATCACCACTGGAATCCCTCATGTTATCCCTTTTATTGCCATCCCCTTCCCTTCTCCATGCAGCCCCTCCTTAACCTCTGGAATCCACTACTTTCTTCATCTCTATAGTTTTGTCATTTCAAGAATGTTGTATGCATAGACTTATGTGATCCTTTTGAGATTTTTTTTGTTTACTCACATAATTCTCTGAAGATTCATCTGGGAGGCTGGGTATATCAAGAGTTTGTTCCTTTCTATGACTGACTACTATTCCATACTATAGATATGCTATGGTTATTTAACCAATATATACTAAGTTTTAAGGGAATGGACCCACAGAATTATAGTAAGTTGAAAAGAGCATTATCTTAGAAACCAGTATACAAGACTCCATGGATAACTACTAATTGTTTAGGTCTTAGCTCAAATGTCAAAGCATGTAAATGCAAAGAGGTTTCCCTTGGTCCCTCTATCTTATGGAATATCCTAATCAAGTTAATCTCTCTCAACTTATTTTTTTTGTGTGTGTTTTATCTGTACTAGTTTTATAAACTGGGAAAATCCTAAGATGTATATAAACATTCCTATACCTTGGTTTACTCATCAGTTAAAAAAACGTTATCCTGGAATATGTCTAAGATAACTCTGCTTTAGAACTTAAAGTAATAAAATCTGACAGCTATTTTCAGTCATAGAGTTCCTTTATTCTTTTCCTACTCACTTCTTGCCCAGATTCCAGACTCTTAGCACATCCCTTTATCAGTGAGCTTCCTGATATCACATATCTATATAGTACAGAAATGTACATCCTGTACTTCCCGAATCTTTAACACATTCATCTATATTTGTCTCCCTATAAAACTGAGAAATTATTAGGTCCTTCATATAAAAAACGTGGTAATAAATTACAACTTTGTGAAACAAAACTTTCATCTGTGTAATGAACATTGGATGAGCTCCTGGTTTCCACCATTGCAGAATAAAGAATCATGTCTGGTTTTCCATCCTCATTGTTTTCTGTGCAATGGCTGTCATCTAACATGACTGAATCAGTTTTAACAACTTTCTGGCTTTCCACAAGAGTGTCTGATCTATCAGCGGGAACTGAAGAAGAAAACTAATGCCTTTACTAGATTCACCAAATTCTATTCTGATATTTTAAATTAACCTTTAGTCTACAAACAGAAAGGTCAGTTAGGATCTACCAATTTCATTAATTTATCATAAATGTTATAATATATATGTATCATATACACATTATTGCTCAACAAAATGATGGAAAAAACCTCTAGTAATTTCACTCTTTGAATCCTGTAACAACAGACTTAGAATAAAGATTAGGCTATAAAGCTTATGTCTTGGTATCATTAAGATATATTTAAAGAGCTGTTTTTTATCTCTTCATCTCAAGATAAAGTGGTTCCTTTCCTTAGACTTTACTATATTAACACCAATAACATGTTTTAAGGCACACATTTTGTTCGGGCATATATTCATGTTTGCCTATTAATTGAAAGGATAAATAAGATTGAATTGCAGTCTGATCACAGTTCTGCTTTTTGTTGTAACAACAAAGAATTGAGTCTATATCAGCTTCCCTGAATCTAAAAAAATATAAATTGATTCTCTATCAGGCATAAATGTGAAAAAATGTGTCTTTTTTATAGACATTGCTCAAAAAATTTATACCGAGTTTATAGAAGGATAGATTTTTATTTATAATTTTTGGATTTTTAATTGGGCCATGAATGAAAGCCTTCTTTCCAAAATAACAAATGTGAAAATTAACCTTTTACATTCATAATGGAGGGAGCTGTGATTAGTACAGCACTGATAATAATCATTTGAGAAAATGACTTCCAAGGAATTGGAATTCAAAATATCTGTCTAAGCTCTAATATCAGATGGGTCCTAGTTTACATAATTTTATGGCCTTGTAGTCATATAATCTTAGAGCTAAATTACATAGCTAAACATTTATTTTTATTATATCACATCCTGGTATCATTTTAATCAATGCAAGTACAACTCTTCTGACTATTTAAAAATTATCTTATTTCATTTTTACATCAAAAATCAGCACAAATAAACAAGTCATCATAATTGATTATTTCCAAAAACAAGAATATGACATCTAAATAGAAAAGTGTTGAAATGTATCTAATGCAATCATGCATCTCAACGTATCAACTAAGAATCTTGATATCACTCTCCTTGCAGATCCTGTGCCTTAGGAGACGCACGCAGCTATCATTGTCTTCCTCGAGCGACTCTCCCAGCGGGTTCTCTCTGGGCACAATGGCAACTCTTAAGGAAAAACTGATTGCACCAGTTGCAGAAGAAGAGGCAACCGTCCCAAACAATAAGATCACTGTAGTGGATGTTGGACAAGTTGGTATGGTGTGTGCCATCAGCATTCTGGGAAAGTCTCTGGCTGATGAACTTGCCCTTGTGGATGTTTTAGAAGATAAACTCAAAGGAGAAATGATGGATCTGCAACTTGGGAGCTTATTTCTTCAGACACCTAAAATTGTGGCAGATAAAGATTACTCTGTGACTGCCAATTCTAAGATTGTGGTGGTGACTGCGGGAGTCCGCCAGCAGGAAGGAGAGAGCCGGCATAATCTGGTGCAGAGGAATGTTAATGTCTTCAAATTCATTATTCCCAGATAGTCAAGTACAGTTCTGATTGTATCATAATTGTGGTTTCCAACCCAGTGGATATTCTCACATATGTTACCTGGAAACTAAGTGGACTACCCAAGCACCGTGTAATTGGAAGTGGGTGTAATCTGGATTCGGCTAGATTTCGCTATTTTATGGCTGAAAAACGTGGCATTCATCCCAGCAGCTGCCATGGATGGATTTTGGGAGAACATGGCGATTCAAGTGTGGCTGTGTGGAGTGGAGTGAATGTGGCAGGCGTTTCTCTTCAGGAACTGAATCCAGAAATGGGAACAGACAACGACAGTGAAAATTGGAAGGAAGTGCATAAGATGGTGGTGGAAAGTGCCTATGAAGTTGTCAAGCTAAAAGGATATACCAACTGGGCTATTGGATTAAGTGTGGCTGATCTCATTGAATTCATGTTGAAAAATCTATCCAGGATTCATCCAGTGTCAACAGTGGTGAAGGGGATGTATGGCATTGAGAACGAAGTCTTCCTGAGCCTTCCATGTATCCTGAACTCTCGGGGCTTAACCAGTGTGATCAACCAGAAGCTGAAGGATGATGGGGTTGCCCAGCTCAAGAAAAGTGCAGATACCTTGTGGGACATCCAGAAAGACCTAAAAGATCTGTGACTTCTGGCTTCTAGGCTGTAGAAATTTAAAACTACTATGTGATTAACTGTGAGCCTTTAGTTTTTCATCCATATACATGGATCACAGTTTGCTTTTATCTTCCTAAATATGTGAATCTGGGCTCACAAAATCAAAGCCCATGCTTGGTTTAATGCTTGCAATATGAGCCCTTGAACAAATAAAATTAACTATTGCAGTGTGCTTCTTAAAAAAAAAAAAAAAAGAATCCTGATATCAGGTTTTTCAGGATGAAACATGTCCCATAAAATAATTAAAAATATAAATATATACATAAACCAAACATCACACACATACAAGATACATACAGTCAAAGTAAAATTTGGTAATTATGTTAGAGATGTTAAATAAAAGTAAAAAAATGAGTAGTAAATTTGAAAATCCATAAATAAATTGGGTAATTGAAGCATTAATGGGATTTTTTCCTCAATTTTTTCAATTACTTTATTGGCATCAATTGTTTCAGTTAAAAATGTGCAAATTTAAGTTCATAATATCAAAAGTTTCATTTGATTTTGGTGCCTGCCTTAACAAGTGAAATGGATCGCTGCATATCTTTTTAGTTTCTGAGCTTCACAGATGCTTGAAATAGGCATAAACTGTAACTACTCCAGAAATATTGAATATTTGTTATTGAATAAATAAATTGAAGGTAGGGGCACCTGGGTGGCTCAGTCGTTAAGCGTCTGCCTTCGGCTCAGGTCATGATCCCAGGGTCCTGGGATCGAGCCCCGCATCGGGCTCCCTGCTCGGCGGGAAGCCTGCTTCTCCCTCTCCCACTCCCCCTGCTTGTGTTCCCTCTCTCACTGTGTCTCTCTCTGTCAAATAAATAAATAAAAAAAAAATCTTTAAAAAAAAAATAAATTAAAAAAAAATAAATTGAAGGTAAAAATATCTAGAATTTTAAGACTATCATTTTATAGCAAACTTTTATCTTATTGATGGTCCCTAGTTTTAAAAAAGGGACTATATGCCCTGTTGTAGAAAGGCGACCTATCCTGGCCATAAGTTTATGTCAAATCAGTGTCCTTCCTGTATATACTCATCAAAAAGACTGAGTCTAGATTTCTCTGAGTATATCATCAAGTTGATAAAGTTGGTACACAATGGACAAGCTTTGACCAGCCCAGATAATGGTTACAAGAATTCAAAAATGGATCTTTGCCATTGACTGAATCTTAAGAAATTGTAGATGTTATTTTATGAGTTATTATTCTAATATAAGAATTCGTTTCAGAAATCTAGCAGTAGTTTGTTCTAAAGTATCAAAAATATTATTAGGCATACATTCCAAGAACTATGGTCATGATGATGATCATCTATTACTAAACATATTAATGATTTATGGTCTCTATTTAATCAACCAGTATTTTGAGAGCTAGTCTCTAACACACTCCTTTGAAAATGTCTTTAATAATTTTATACATTTAGCTCCATGAAGTATTTACCTCTATGAAAACATGAGTTCTCCTTTCCTTATTAGTTTTACTACTTATATTACTTGTACAGTAAGTTGCAATATAAATATATATATAATAACTATAAATATTTCAGAGTTTTTAGAAGCTTAGTTCTATATTTATATTCATTGTATATGTACTATCAAATTTTTAGCTTAATTTTCTCATTCTATTTGAAAGTTACATGCCCATTGATCATGGTCTCTGAGAAGCAAACACGCAGGTATTGTTAGGAATGCAAGAGATGTATTGAGAGGAAAAAAATATTGAGAGATTTATTTTGAGGAAAAACAAGGAGAAAGCCAGAAAATGAGGGGTAATCAGGAATGAATTCTGTGAAGAAGAGAGGGAAAGGAGAATTTCACACTATAGAGCAGTTAAGAAAGTTTGGGCAGCTCTCACACTGATGGGATTTTCTCAAACTTAAGTCATCATTTAGAGGAACGCCACACTCACAGGAATGGCCTGCCTTCTATCCACACCACAATTTTTTTGTTTTGTTTTTTTGAAGCAGTTGTGAAAAGCAGAGCTTCAGAGCTAACGTGCTAATGGATTCTACAGCACCTGAGGCTTTCAGTTACGATCGCTGAAAGATCTGAGACACAATCATAATCCTCCCTACTTCTCTGCCCCATGTTGAGAAGCAGCTCCGGTAGTGGGCTTCTCTTGCTGAGAGAAATCTTAGAAAAAGAGGTTAGTGATACATTATATATTCCCACTTACGTAGTTGATCTCTGGGCTACAATGGCACTAGTCATCTTCCTCCTGTTAATTAAACAAGGAGGCCATTAGAATGAGGTGGTTTTAATGCCTTACTGGCTTACATAAGCAAACCAAAACCTAAGCCTATAATGCCTCAAAGTTAAGAATGAGAGGCACACAGGGGCACCTGTGTGATGCAGTCGGTTAAGTCCCCGAGTCTGGGTTTTGGCTCAGGTGTGATCTCAGGGTCGTGAGATTAAGCCCCAGGTCAGGCTCCGAGCTCAGTGCAGAGTCTGCTTAAGACCCTCTCTCCCTGGGCGCCTGGGTGGCTGAGTCATTGTCTGCCTTCTGCTCAGGTCATGATCCCAGGGTCCTGGGATGGAGCCCCACCTTGGGCTCCCTGCTCAGCGAAGCCTGCTTCTCCTTCTTCTACTCCCCCTGCTTGTGTTCCTGCTCTCACTGTCTCTCTTTCTGTCAAATAAATAAATAAAATCTAAAAGAAAAAAAAAGACCCTCTCTCCCTCTACCTCTGCCCCTCCCCACAGTGTGGGACACACGTGTGGGCGTGTGCTCACGCTCTCTCTCTCTCAAATAAATAAATCTTAAAAAAAAAAAAAAAGAAAGAAAGAATGGGAGGCACACAGTGCCTGATGGGTTATGGGAGTGATAAAAATTGAGCCTATTCCTCATTTTGCCCTTTGGCTCCTGGACCCACACATATCTTCAAATTGGGATAGAACATCACATCAAAGCCTTCTGATTTTATATATGTATATATAGACACACACACACTGCATCTGGAAGAGTAGCGTCCATCCTTTTGGGATGTTGATTCCAAGCTGGTGTTTTTGAAAACTATTCCAGTCTTCTATAAGGCCAGTTGTTCCTTGATGGTGTGATACATGATATAACCAGTAAATTCTGTTTCATGAAGCCACTCTCACACTTCTATCCTCTGGTCAGATGCTCTGCTGTGTGGGCATTCAAAGACAACACTAGCTAGTTCTAACTGGTGCATTTCACTGGCCACTACACACATACATTTTCATGAACACATATATGCACAAACCCATACACACACACACACACACACACACATTATAGACAGTTAATTTCTCATGCTTGAATGCCTGAAGAATTATCTTTCTTCCTTGAAAATCAGAAAACTTACAGAATATTTATCAGAAATAACTATGTATACAATTTTCAAAGGATGCAGAGTGACCTTTGATCCGAATAGATTCTTTTTTTTGCCTTCATTCAAGAAAATGTATTTTACTCTAAACTTTTCCATCATCATTATTTTGTGTATTCTTCCTTTCATATATATTATCTTATGTATAATTGTTTTAATCACTTTGGATTTTCCCTCTGACTGTTATAAAATAATCTCTTTTATGTAGGTAAAGATGAATATATACACATACATGCATATATATACATAGATACACACATATGCATATCTAGATCTAGATATTATTATACCTAGATAGATAGATAGATATAAATTTTGTTAATATTTGATGGGATTGTTTTTCTAACTCAGGATATGCTTTGGATCCTTTATGTTTGAAAAAAAAAAGTCAAACATTTCTTTTTCCTACTTTTTCCTACTTTACCCAAATCTTCACAGCATTTACCACTGATTTCCTATCTGACATAGGAAGTAAAATAGGTAAAACTTCTAAATGTTGAGTCATATAAGTTTTCAGCAAGAAAGGAAGACTTAAGTTTGGATTTTCAGTGGCCCTCCCCTTTTGGCCATCAACAATTTCAGTGTTCACACTGTTTTATAAATCTCATCTTTTTTTTTTTTTTAATTTTGTTTTATTGTTGGAAATATCTCTTGCTAATCATGATAGAATCTATTATCTCTCTCTCTCTGTCTATACATTTTTTTTCAGACTTCTACTTAGTGTTAGCAAAATGCCAAATCCCAGTAGATTTCTCCTTCTGTGGTGATTATCCTCAGGAATATTCTGGGACTTTTCTTAGAAGGGCAGGTATAACATATACAGATGATCCTTGAATTATGTTAGATTTACGTTTTTTTGCTTTACAGTGGTACAAAAGCGATATTCATTCAGTAGAAACTGTACTTGGAATTTCGATTTTGATCTTTTCCGGGGCTAGCGAGATACGTAGTTACAATGCTCTCTGGTGAGGCTGGGCAGCAGTGGTGAGCCAGAGCTCCCAGTCAGCTACACAACCATGAAGATAAAAAAACAATACATTTACAACCATTTTGTACCCATATTACCATTCTGTTTTTCACCTTCAGAACAGTACTCAATAAGTTAAAGGGAATATTCAACACTTATTTTATAATAGGCTTTGTGTTAGATGATTCTGCCCAACTGTAGGCTAACATGTGTCCTGGGCACATTTAAGGTATGCTAGGCTAATCTATAATGTTTGGTTGCTCAGGTGTATTAAATATATGTTTGACTTATGGTCAAACCCATTGTAAGTGGGGGAAGTTCTGTAGTGGACCCAAAAGTGGGCGTATATTACCATAGTTTCTGCTTATTTTTCTGTGTGTCTGGGTAAGAACTATAAATGGATTCCTAGAATCCTTTATTGTCTTTTTCCTTTGTGACTGCTTTTCAAACAATATAGTTATGGTTTCAAGGGTTTCTTTACTTTGAGGTGAGTACTGCTGCTATTTGCTTTTCTTGTTTTAATTATTTTGTTCATTTACTTAGGTTTGGGGCTAGCAGAGTATGTTGTGGTATAGTTTAATATTTCATTATAAATTAGAACTCTTTATAGAGCCTTAAATGTCATAAAATAAAAGGAATTTGATTTTACTTGCCATGTTTTACTTGCAGGTTTTACTTGCCATGTTAAGTAGTTTTCTTTAAGTAACTAGTTTAACAAAGCAATTATTTCAAGGAAAACACTAGAATTGCAATAATTTTAGATTTGAGTAGACTCAAGTGACCAGATTATTGAATAGGAACAGATTTATTTACTCAACTTATGAGTTTTAAAACTAAAAAGTTTTGTAGAATTGTTTTTTCTTGAATTTTGCCATTAAGAATATGTGTTAAGAACAGTAATATAATGCCATCTACTTGTTACTTTGGAAAATGACTTAGTAAAACTTTGCCTTGAAAGTAATAATAGATGATAAATGTGCAGTTAACATAGCTATTATATAATAGGATAATACATTAAATAAAAAATAATCATTTATATTCCTTAGTGTTTCTTTCTCCTTGAAATTTTCATGAATCTAGCATTTCCAGTGCTAACATAAATTTTTGAAAATTTATTTTATCAGTTCTTATCTTCTGACAATGCAAATGCTTTGCAGTTTATGAAATTTCATTCCACAATATTTGACTGTTTTGCTTAAGGATACTGCTAGACTTAAATCTTCAAATTCAGTTCTATGCACCAATGTTTTTATAGGCTCATTCCCTTGTGCTTTATTGGAAAAAAACAAACAAACAAACACAAAAAACCTAAAATAAATTAGAACTCTTTTAAAGAAAATGTTACTAATTAACTTACGGTTTAAGATAAATACAAATTGATTTGACTTAAATTACACTAATTTATTTTTATTCTCCTGTTTTGCCATCGCAGGCAGCAATAAAAATGCCCTTCCAAAGTAAAAACCACTATATATTCTTCATTTGCTTCTCCTTTTAAGTAAATACCAATATTTTCTATCATGAGGCAAACCTGTTGAAGACCTTGGATAATGTAATTTCCACCATCTGTTTTATGTTCTTCCTATTCACCAGATGTCTCACATAATCCATTGCTTCTAGAAGACCAAAGAACCATGTTGAATCCTGAGTTCAGCTTTCATGATTACTAGTCTTCCATGCCAAGGGCATGCATATACTTTTATCACAAAGCAGCTCAAACTGAGCCTTCTTTCAGGCACCATGATCAGAATGTTTTCTATGACATAGGGAGAGAATCTTCTCCCAATCTTTGAGACACAAGCTATTTCCATTTATTTGTCTATTGCTTCCCTTCCCGCTGCCTCTACTCAGGCAGGGCAAGAATTCACTTTTTCTGTTGAATACTTGATGGTGGACCAAAGTAGAGAAAATCTCAAGAAAAACATTTCATTCTGACCTATATTCTGCTTCACCCATTAATTATGTCAGGATCTTGCCTTAGGAATGCTCAAAAGTCATTTTCTGTAATACCTTTGTCTATTCCATTTTTCTTCAATTTCCAAAATTTGTTTGGAAACTAAAAAAGTCAATTTCTTTTTCTTTTTACCTGTAATATCAATCCTCTCCTCAACTAGTTGCCTCTCTACATGAGATTAAACTTTGAATAACACAAGTCATAGCTGCTCCCACTCTAGCTCAAAGCTCAGAACCTGGAAAATGTCCAGATTTAATTGTTCCCTGCAATGGACTGAATGTTTCTGTCCCCACACCCATTCATATGTTGAAACCCTAATCCCAACAGGATATTTGGAGATGGGACCTTAAGGGGGTAACCAGGTCATATGGGTATAGCCCTCATGAATGAAATTAATGTCTTTATAAGATGTCAGAGAGCTAGCTAGCTCTCTTTCCACCATTTGAAGATATAAGAAGCCAGCAGTCTTCAACCTGGAAGAGGGTTATCACCAGAGCCCAATCATGCTGGCACAATGATCTCAGAATTCCAGTCACCAAAACTGTGAGAAATAAATTTCTGTTGTCAATAAATCACCCAGTTTATGATATTTTGTTACAGCAATCGAAAATGACTAAGATACCCCCTTACCCTTCATAATGATGACTGTTGGTAGGTAATTTTTCTAATTATTTGTTTTACCACAAATCGAGATAGAATATCAGAAAAAAATAATAATGACAATATAATAACAATAATGGCGGTAACGACCAACTGTTAAAAAGTTAATTCATTGAGTAGCCATAATGTGTTATGAGTGAACTTTTCTCTCCTGACCATTTTATAACTATGGTATTAGCTAAGAACATGGCTTCTTACACATTGTTTTGAAAGTGGATAAGCACAGCTTTTGCAGATAGAGATTTAGCACTTTCTAGCTGTGTGATATTGAACAAATAATTATACTATCTTAGTTTCAGCTTCCATGTCTATAAAACTGTAGTATAAAAACTATAGTTGATGATTATTTGGGCAATTCACTTAGAGAAGAAATGTAAAATTCTAGCCCAGGCACATGACGGTGTATAACAGATGGATTATAATTACTGATACTTATATACATATATATTTATATAACTATGCATATTTTACACATGTGTTTGCACATATATATATTTAAAATAGTGGTGTGTATGTGAGTGAAAGAGAGGCAGAATGTTCTTTAATCTCACTGGGAAAAGAGTCTTTGAAACTTGACAAAAACTACAGAATTTCCATCAAGAAAAATGAGCAAATATACCTATTCTCCAAAATTACCTATGTTTAAGAGAGTCACAGACTCATGTAAGCATTTCCATAACCCTCTATTTAACAAATCTACCCTCCTAGAGGTTTCAAAACTGTTTCTGAGGTCCAGGAGGTGACAGTGTTTGGCACAGCCATAAAGCTTTTGCTTTTTTTCTTTCTTTTTTGAAGTCAGATTCATAACTAATAACTCACCCATCTATTTATTCTTGAATGTTTGATGATTAGCAAGATCTTTCAAATGATTACAATTTCGAGATTATAACATTTTTTACTGATTTGCCCCTAAAGCTACTGCTGGTATCCAGAAGCAAAGTCCAAGAACTCTATCCTGATGCAGAATGGTTTTCTTTTGGGAGCTCTTGCACTGGTTCTGCCTGAGGCTAGGACAAGCAAATAATAGCCAATATATTGTCATTTGCTATAAACAGTTTCATATTTGGGTCATCGGTTAGACTGTACTCTCCTAGTTTGGACTTCTATATCTGGAATCATAGAGCTTGAGACACCTGAAGGTGTGGACTACCCCCACCATTCACTCCCTCTCTAATTTTGTGTATGAACAGGAAGCCAACTTGAGAAGTAAACAGTTGAATGGGGCAATGGTCCACTGACAAAAAATTCATGTCATGGGCTCAGGACTATTGAGAAATATTGCTTTCAAAAGCAGTACTTTTTTTCAATAATCCTGATTATTCTTTTTCATTTTGGTTGAATTTTTAGTAAGTTTATCTAAATGTACTCTTTTAAAAAAGATTCTTTTTAAAAAAATGCCCACTTGAGGATTAACTCTGACTAACATAAATAGAATTCTAGGATATGTCTCTACTGACAAATTAAATTCTAGAATAAGATTCAGATGTTAAAATAATGGTTTTGAATTTTTAACAATTTCTTCAAAGAGAGGATTTCTACAATACTCAATCTTGGCATACCACCAAGAATAAAGATGCTTGTTTCCTATAGCTATTGTTTGGAAAGTAGAGAGGGCATGAGTAACATATTAAGGATTCACGGAAGCACAACTTCAAACAACATAGCTAGTTGGGACCTGCTGGGAAACAAGATCTCAGACAAATCAGCCTGGTAGGTGGCACTGAGGAGCCAAATAGTTGTTTCCAAGTGTTCAAGGATAAGAGGTGTCAAGCAACAGAAGACTGTGGCAATGATCTATGGGACATTCTTCAAAAACACACAAAGCATACAGAATTGTTGCTTCTACATTGATATTTTCTTTAATATCAATGTGTTTCCCCCAACACACACCGGTACTTATGTACATACACAAGTACTACATACATATAAAGCAGTACATGTAACCTACATTTTACCATGAAATGGAAAGAATAGTGAAAGAAGGGAGGCATTACTTCAGGAATTAGACCAGAAAACACCATTGTCTCACAGATATTGTTGTGGATTTCACTCCTCAGGGAAATTCCTATTTCAAGTCCCTTTAAAGTATGTATATGTAAAGAGGAGATTTTTTTCCCAAAAGTCTGTTGTGAAAAGGAAGAGATTTTTCTCCTGTACTCTACTGTGAAGTAACTGGACTCTCATCTACCACTAAGATTTTGCAGAGGCTCAACCTTTAGCCTTCATTAACTCTTTATAATGGAGCATCTTTCGACTGTGACTTGAGTGTAGCAAAAGTCAAAACATCTACCAGTGTGTTATATATTCTCAGAATATCATTCTCCCTTCTTTTTCACTCTTTCTTCCCCATTTTCCTCTGACTTTTTTAATGTACAAACTTTGAGCCTTTTCCCAGATTCTAGGAATCAAGAAGTTCTCAAATTCCCCTAAAAATGAGAACATTTTTCAGTGACTTGTCCAACTTGCTTTCTCCTCCATGTATCATATAATTTAAACAAAACCCATTAAATAGCCATAAAATTTTTACACTATTGCCCATTTCTGCATTTCTGGGTCTATCTCCCATTATGTCTCTCTAAGCTGGCCAAACTATTCACTGTTCCTTAACAATTTGTTATATTTTTCTCCTCCATGATTTCATGTGTTTTATTAATCTAACAGAAATCCACCCCATAGTTTCACTTAACCATAGACTGATCATGTTACAAAGGTCATTGCAAGGGTCTCCTCTAGTAAAATGTCCCTTAAGCACACATGAGTTGACCCTTATTCATTTACATAACAAGCCTCATTGTAGTGGATCCCTATGTTTATGGATTACCTTTTTCTTCCATATCCTACATAGTGACCTGAATACAGAATAGACAAGAACACTTTTTCATTGACAACTCAATTCTTTTTTAGAACAAATCATGAAATATCATTAGAAGCCATCTTGACTCTTAGTAATCATGGAGGCCATGGAGCTGACAATAGGAAAACCCAACATCTGCTAAGGAAAACTATCTACTTCTGGACACCTGTGGTTGTTAGAAAATTAAAATTTTTTAAATATTCAAATAAAATTGTGACAAGTCTCTTAATGTCTAGAATCTCCAGGTTAGATATATCTAGTCCTTTATGATGCCAATTGCTTTCTCTTAAAGACCCTCCTCTATGTCTATATCTAGGGTGACCCTACCATTCATCCAAAGAAGAGCACTTTTGAGAACTGAAAAGTCCACTATTAATAATTATTTTATTAAATGTGTGCAAATCAGGGTTGGCCCAGGGTAACAAATATCCATGTCCCCCTCAAAGAGATATTTCTAGAACTCAACATGATATTCCATTGTGATATATTATAAAGTACAAATTTAAGTATTATCCTCATTTTAGTATCAAATAATATCAACTTAGATTTTTGCCCACCAAAACGACATTCACTTCATTTATAATTATTCAGTGAGTTTTTCATCAGCTAAAATTGCTACGTAATTTTTTATGGATTACTGCTTGCCTCATCCTCTACATTCAGGTTTGGCTTCTTAGACCCATGCGACTTTCCAAAACATGTATTTGCTAAACAATTTTAAAAGAACAAGATAAAAAAATTTATCTTCAATCACACTATTATAAAATTTATTCTCGGAGCCAATAACTAAACAGAAAAGTTAATTATATGTGCAGCTACATACATTGTATGGATTTACATCGACATGACTGAGAAAACACAAAAGACATCAGATTCTCATCATATTTTTCATTCTCTCCCTTTTCTTAGTCATTGTGATTCAAAGGTAATTCTCTTAGCAGCAATCTGAGCTAACACCATGATTAGATTATCAAATTAGACTCACACAAGTCAGATGTTGTATTTAGTATTAAGCTTAGCTAATAATTTTAAGTGCACATGTAACTGAGTAGCATAAGAGAATGAAGGAGAATCTGGGTCCATTTAACCTGTAGCCTTCTAGGTCCTTTTCCTTAGTACACTCTCTGGTCAAGACTTCACAAACACTGGCTCTAAAGGATGTATATACTCATCACTTGCACATAAGGATGCTGTTTGATCACAAAAGTTATTTTTATATCCTATTAGTTACAATTTATATGACATTTCTTATGGTCCCATGTCCCATAAATTAATAGATTCCAAATTTCTTCATCAACAAACCAGGTTCCTACTGGTAATGCATTCCACCTATAACCATACCCCACCCATAAAGACAACCTTTGGTGTCTTTGGCAAGAGGTCCTTCATTACATTTGCAAGGAGTTTTGATTGGGCCCCCTCTCTGTCTTTGCCAGGGCATCTAAAGGAAGAGAATGAATTACAGGACAGCTCCTAATTCTTTCCTACTCCAGAGTGGGTGAGGTCAGATAAAAATGATTTTTTGTTTTAGTTTTTGTTTAGGACATTTTAAGAGCAGCTGTGAGCTTTCTAATTAGATTTCTGTTTAGTGTGCATATGTGCAATTCAGCCATAGAAGCATTGGATGAGTGATTCCATTTGGATTCAGGACCAGGGATATAAGTAAAAACAATCATTAGTTCTTCATGTTTCTTAATTAGGTGGACACACTAAAAATCAATAAAACTAGTTCTGTTACCAAGTTGATTAATACTTTAATTATTCTTAATTACCTCTACCTTCATGATTAAATGATAAATCCTCAGATCGTTTCCTCAACAAAATTCATATTTGAAGAGAAGTTGTTTCTTCTCCTCAAATGTGTATTTATTTTATATTGCTGTCTTAAGTACGCCAATCAATGAATTGGCCATATTCAGAAGTGTATTTAATGACTGAACAGATTTGTGATCAAAATAAATGTAACTTCCAAGAGAATTTTAAAAATCCTAAAGAAAAAAATAATTCAAGTTAAATTTCAAGAGATTTATTTTAGGGGCACCTGGGTGGCTCAGTCGTTAAGCGTCTGCCTTTGGCTCAGGTCATGATCCCAGCGTCCTGGGATCGAGCCCCGCATCGGGCTCCCTGCTCCGCGGGAAGCCTGCTTCTCCCTCTCCCACTCCCCCTGCTTGTGTTCCTTCTCTCGCTGTGTCTCTCTCTGTCAAATAAATAAATAAAATCTTTAAAAAAAAAAAAAAAGATTTATTTTAATAGGAATTCATTTTGTAACTGCTAGACTCATGTCTTTACAATAAATAAAATGGTGTCAGATGTTTACACTTTTACCTTTGATAGTATTTAGCCTGGAGCCATTTCCAGTCATTTAAAGATGAGAACCAATGAATAGCCTAACAATCATATCATTCAGATGCTCTAAACAGTATTCTATTTCATGACATAGTTTTCTGTAATAACAAAGAATCTGAACTTCAGAAATATTGTATTTTTAAAAAATATTATCTTAAAGGAATTGTCATTGAAGAATTTATTTTTTCACTGTAAGCCTTAAATATAATGTCTATTGCTTTTTTAATGTAAGGAAAACCAAAAATTGGTTGAAATATTAATACACAATTTTGGCTTCTTTGCAGTTAGAATCACTATGGAATCCTCTCCCATTTTGACAATGCATTTAAGAATTAGAAAAATCATTTTTATAATCACACAGAGATCATAAAAAAATGCAATTGAAAGCCTACACTCTGCCAATTATTATCCTTCTTTCCTCCCTTCATCTTACTCTCCTTCCAAAAAATTACAATTTTTTTTTTTAAGATTTTATTTATTTGACAGAGAGAGAGAGAGAGCACAAACAAGGGGTGGGGCAGAAGGAGAGGGAGGAGCAGGCTCCCAGCTAAGCAAGGGAGACTGACACAGGGCTCAATCCCAGGACCCCGGAATCATGACCTGAGCCAAAGGCAGATTCTTAACTGACTGAGCCACCCAGGCGCCCCTAAAAAATTACAATTTCTTTAAATCACTTCATACATATATAATTCTAAGATTTTAGATACAGGTAAGGTAATTGAAGCCTGTCTGATTCTGGATATACTTCATGCTACCATCTGAAGGAAGAAGTCCTATTACAGGATTTGTAAAGTTCATGGGACATTTTCATTAGAACATGAGTAATATAATATAAAGTATTTTATGATTTAGAATACTTGTTTTCAAACCATTTATTTTCTACTTTTTCTCTGTAACATCTGTATCAAATTGATAGCCTTCATAAGTTAATAATATTAAACTACATGAATCCACCTGAAGCAAGATAATATTATGGTAATAAATAAATAAATAAATAAATAAATAAATAAATAATAAGTAGCTCCACTGCACATCTGACAACAAAACTAAAAATGAGAACACAATTTTTCAAAAGCCTCTGAGCACCAAAAAAACTGGAGCATAAATCAATGCATCAAAATTTAAATATTTTGGAGGAGAATGTATCTGGTTGTTAGCTTTTCTTTTTCCTATGGTTTTCACATAGTTTCACATAGTTTAAATGGTAAGTTTGGTTATCTAGATAGAAAAAGCCTTGTAAGAGAAAAAATAATTTTATTAAGACATAACAGGAAATGAGAGCTAATAGCCTGAACCCCCACAAAAAAAGAAAAAAATACTTCCCAGTACAAACTCAAAGTAACAAAAATCACAGTATGATTAATAAAAGGAAAAATAACGCAAAAACTGAATCAGTGATATTAACACTGACTTATCAAGAAATGATTCATGAATTTTCTATATATTGTATTCATAAGGCAAAATGTGTGTATGTGTATACATATATATATAATATAAAACATATGTTCAAAACATCATAAATGGATCCCATTCAAATGCATCACTAGAACAGAATGATTAATACTATAAAGTCTCTGCCAGTCTGAGTTAAAATTCTGGCACTCAAACTTATTTGGTCTCTAACTTTAAGCATGTTGCTTAACCTCTATATGCTTCCTTTTCTCATACATACAATATGGATTAAGAGTAACCTAATATAGGGGTGCCTGCGTGGTGCAGTCAGGTAAGCATCCAACTCTTGATTTCGGCTCAGGTTGTGATGTCAGGGTTGTGAGACTGAGCCTTGTGTTGGGTTCCATGCTCAGCACAGAGTCTGCTTGAGATTCTCTCTCTCTCCCTCTTCCCTCTGCTCCTCTCCCCCACTCCCTCTCTAAAATAAATAAATCTTTAAAAAAGAGAGTAATGCCATATAGACTTGATGTGAGGAATTAAGCAGTACATCTAAAACTCTTAAGCTGATGCCCAAGACAAAGTGATTATAAGTAAATGTTTTTAAAATGATCATTAATATCGATAAACTCGTTTAATTATCACTGTAACTCTACAAATAAGTACAAGTGTAAAAATTTTACAAATAATGAAACTGAACCTCTAAGAGATCAGTTACACTTGCCAAGTTACACAGAGTTAAGTGAAGATTGTTATTTAAACCCCATTTGGTCCAAATCCAAAACCCATAAGCTTTGCTAATACAAAATATTGCTTCACAATTAATATAGCCATTGAATACATAGGAACAAAATGCGTGCATACAAATATAAACAGATAAAAATAATTGATATTTACATATGATATAAAGTATGGATCAAGAAACATTTCTTTTTTTTTTTTTTAACATACAGACATCCAATCATTTCAGCACCACTGATTCAAAAGAATTTCCTTTCCCACTGAATTTCCTTTTCAACTTTGTCAAAAATAAATCAGTCATGTATGTGTGAGTAAGTATCAGGATTCCCCTATTCTGTTTCACTTATGTATGTATCTGTAATTTAGCCAATCCCACACTGCCTTGAACACATTACCTTAATAAGTGTTAAAATAAGGTAGTAGATTCCACAAATGGTATTCTTCCTTTCAAAATAATTTTGGCCATTCTAATTAATTTTTTCCATTTAAATTTCAGATATAGCTTGCTGACCTCTAAAAAATGCCCTGCTGGGATTTTGGTAACACTGAATCCAGGAATTAAGGAAAACTGATACCTTAACAATTTTGAGTCTTTATTTATGGACACCACGTACTTCTCCATTTATGTTTTCTTTAATTCATTTCAACAATGTTTTATAGTATTATGCATATAAATATTTCATATATTTGCTTATACTTGCATGTGACTTCAGGGTAGTTGGTATTATAATGGCATTATAATGACATATGTATAGTTTTATTTCAAATTTTATTTTCACTAACAGCATTTTTCACAGAGCTAGAACAAACAATCCTAAAATTTGGATGGAACCACAAAAGACTCTGAAGAGCCAAATCAACCTTGAAAAAGAAAAGAAAGCTGGGGGCATTATAGTTTCAGACTTCAACTTAAATTACAAAGATGTAGTGATCAAAACAGTATGGTACCGGCACAAAAACAGATACATAGATCAATAGAACAGAATAGAAAACCCAGAAATGAATCCATGACTCTATGGTCAATTAATCTTTGACAAAGCAGGAAAGAATATCCAATGGGGAAAAAGACAATCTCTTCAACGAATGTTAGGAAAAATGGACAGCAACATGCAAAGGAATGAAACCAGACTGCTTTCTTACACCATACACAAAAATAAATTCAAAATGGATTAAACACCTAAATGTGAGACTGGAAACCATAAAAATCCTAGAGGAGAACAAAGGGGATAACCTCTGACATTGGCCAAAGGAACCTCTTTCTAGATATGTCCCTGAGGCAAGGGAGACAAAAACAAAAATAAACTACTGGGACTTCATCAAAATGAAAAGCTTATGCACAGTGAAGGAAATAATCAACAAAACTAAAAGGCAGTCTCTTCAATAAATGGTGTTGGGAAAACTGGACAGCAACATGCAGAAGAATGAAACAGGACCACTTTCTTACAACATACACAAAAATAAATTCTAGATGGATGAAAGACCTAAGTGTGAGAAAGAAGACCATCAAAATCCTAGAGGGGAACATGGGCCGTAGCAAACTTCTTACTAAATATGTCTCCAGAGGCAAGGGAAACAAAAGCAAAAATAAACTATTGGGATTTCATCAAGATAAAAACTTTCTGCACCATGAAGGAAAGAATCCACAAAACTAAAAGACACCCTACAAAATGGGAGAAGATATTTGCAAATGGCATATCTGATAAATGTTAGTCTTCAAAATCTGTAAAGAACTTATCAAACTCAAACCCAAAAAACAAACAGTCCAGTTAAGGAAAGGGAAGAAGGCATGAATACACATTTTTCCATAGAAAACATCCAGATGGCCTACAGACACATGCAAAGATGTTTAACATCATTCATCATCAAGAAAATACAAATCAAATCTATAGTGAGATATCAACTCACACCTGTCAGAATGGCTAAAATTAATAACTCAGGAAACAGCAGATGTTGGCAAGGATGCAGAGAAAGGGGAACCCTCTTACATACATACAATTGGGAATGCAGGCTGGTGCTGCCATTCTGGAAAACAGTATGAAATTCCTCAAAAAGTTAAAAATAGAACTACACTAGGATCCAGCAATTGCACTACTGATATTTACCTAAAGTATACAAAAATACTTATTTGAGGGGGTACATGCACCCGATGTTTATAGCAGCATTATCAACAATAGCCAAATTATGGAAAGAGCCCAAATATCCATCAAGAGATGAATGGATAAAGAAGTGGTATATATACACAATGGAATATTATTCAGCCATAAAAAAGAGTGAAATCTTGGCATTTGCAATGATGTGGATGGAGATAGAGAATATTATGCTAAGTGAAATAAGTCAGAGAAAGGCAAATACCATACAATATCACCCATATGTGGAATTTAAGAAACAAAACAGGTGAACATAGGGGAAAGAAAAAAAAAGAGATGGAGGCATAAGAGATTCTTAACTATAGAGAGCAAACTAAGGGTTCCTGGAAGGGAGGGGAGTAGGGGATGGGCTAAATGGGTGATGGGTATTAAGGAGGTCACTTGTTGTAATGAGCATTGGGTATTATATGTAAGTGATGAATCACTAAATACTACACCAGACACCAATTTTACCATATATGTTAACTAACTAGAATTTAAATTTATAAAAATGAAGACATACCAATGGCTAATAGACACATGAAAAGATACTCAACATCACTCATCACCAGGGAAATATGAATCCAAACTACAATGAGACATCACTTCACACCTGTCAGAATGGCTAAAATCAACAATACAAAAAACAGCAGGTACTGGTGAAGATGTGAAGAAAGGGAAATCCTCTTGCACTATTGGTAGGAACTGGGGAACTGGCGCAGTCACTCTGGAAAAGAGTATGAAAATTCCTCAAAAAGTTAAAAATAGAACTACCCTAGGATCCAGCAATTGCACTACTAGGTATTTACCCACAGAATACAAAAATACGAATTCAAAGGGATACATGCACCCCTATGTTTACAGCAGCATTATCTATAATAGCCAAATTATGGAAACAACCCAAGTGTCCATGAACTGATGAATGCATAAAGTAGACGTGATACACACACACACACACACACACACACACACACACACAGTGGAATATTACTCAGCCATAAAAAAAAAAATCTTGCCATTTGCAATGACATGGATGGAGCTAGAGAGTCTAATGCTAAGTGAAATAAGTCAGTCAGAGAAAGACAAATACCATATGACTTCGCTCATATGTGTAATTTAAGAAACAAAATAAATGAGCAAAGGGGGAAGAAAAGAGAGAGGCAAACGAAGATATAGGCTCTTAACTATAGAAAACAGACTGATGGTTACCAGGGGGGAGATCTGTGGAAGGATGGGTTAAATAGGTGATGGGGATTAAGGAGTGCACATGTGATTAGCACTGGGTGTATATGGAAGTGTTGAATCAGTATATTGTACACCTGAAACTAATATTACACTGTATGTTAACTAACTAGAATTTAAATAAAAACAAAAAAAATCCATTTTCTCATTGCTGTATGTAGAAATACAATGGAGTTTTGGTAAATGGAATTTGTCCCTAATAACATGCTAGATTGAATTATTAGTTCTAGTAGCTTTTTTGTATAATCTTTGGTATTTTTAATGTAGTCAGATGCATTTTCATCAAATATACCCAGTTTTGCCTCTTTCTTTGCATCTGTATGACTGAGTTTTGTTTGTTTATTTGTTGGTTTCTGTTTTCTTTTTCCTTATTACAATAGCTAGGATGCATTCCAGTTTGGGAAATTTCTATTGACCTATCTTCAGGCTCTATCCTCAGCTGTGATTATTCTACTAATAAGCTTCTGAAGGAATTTTTTGTATTTAAAATAATTTGCGTGTTATAGTAATCTGTGTGTGTGTGTGTGTGTGTGTGTGTTATGTGTGTATACTGACAAAAACACAAGAACTCTGGGTTACAGACAAAGAAAAATTTTTTACTCAGAGCAAAGGCTGAAGTCAGAGCAACATATCCCAAATGTTCACTGAGCCCCCAAGCCCCACAAGGTGACTCAATAAGGGCATATGCAGTATTTCTCATTCCAGGAGATAAAATCTAAAATTAGAAAACTTTCATTTAGTGACCTACCTACCTATCCTCCCTTTTGGAGTGACAGACCTTATTTTTACTCTGGAACTTAAGCAGATCTTCTCCAAAGGAGGTTAAATAGAAAGCTTTAACTTCATAACATTTGAATGTCACTGGAGAAGAAGATATTCCTAAGCATTACTATCAGTAAATGTCTCATACAAATATTGGCCATAAACATGGATAAGCTGGAAAAAACAGTCTGCCTTAAAACTTAGTCTGTATTATTCCTGAGCCGATTTACATTTTATAAACTATGAATAAATATTCTCCTAGAGCTTATAGTAATATTAAATGGAAACACCTTTAAGAGATGTTCTTGCAAAGTTGCAATTCTTCTGAAAATTTTAGAGAATTTTCTTAAAACACTGAATGGGGCTTTCTGGATTTGTAATATCCTCAGAATTTCCCAATTCTTCACTATTTAAATCCAATTAAGTTCTGTAATGAAGGGTCAGCTTCATTTAACCAGGTAGAGAAAGTCATGGCAATACTGACTGTGGAATTTTTTAGGAACAATGTGCTAATAAATCATAGCATTAATGATATAAAGCTTGCATATACCCATATATGTGCATGCACATACACTTATACATGTGAGTGTATGCACACATATATGTATGTATATTAAAAACAAATTGTCCTACAAATTTAATATTCTATCATCAGTGAATGAAGAAGTTTAATTATAATAAAATGCTATATTTTGCCTATAAGGACTCTCATACACTGGTGGTAGAAGTCAAATTTCATATAAGATGTGTGGAAATTCCAAAATATATATGGAGATTTTTAAAGTCTTTAAAATCATTGGTTTACGAATTCCACTTTTAGCAATCTGGACAAATAAAAAATTGACATTGTAAGACAATGCACTCAAAGAGGTTCACTTGAGCATTATAATATTGCTAAATGATGTTAAAATTAAAATTTCAATCAGGACACAAATATAAGGTACATATGAAATTCCAAATATAGTCACATTTTACAAAGGACATTTCTGGAAAACCGTTCTATGTTTCTTGAATCCCTCAGTCATATTACAGTTTTAAAAAGAAAGCAGAAGAGGGAAAGGAGAAGAAAATGTAAGTAGATGTATGTATTTTTTAAAGAGAGTCAGAAGGCTCTGAGAAAGCCAAGACCCCATCATACCCTTTATCTCAAAGAATCTCAAAAGGTTAGATAAACAAATTCTACCTCCTTCTCAAGCTTAGTCAGGATATTTTCCCATAGGGTACTCGGAGAGATCAAAAGGCCCCCATATTGGAAGGACAGATGGGTTATTGTCTGACCTTCTTCCAAATTTGCAAACCTGGCAAAATATAAGTGGTATGTCATGAGAGAAGGGTACTTTCAAAACTAACCAGGGCAAGGAGTATTCATGAAATTTCTCTTAGCCAGAAGTGGACTAGTGAAATCAAAGTTGACCTCGAGCTCTTAAGCACACTTCTCAAGAAAGTGAGTGCTAGAAGACAAGGAGAGTGCTACAACGTAAGTCTACACGAGATAGAAAGAAGACAAATAGGAGATGAGGAGGGATCTGGAGGGATGGGCTGAAGCAGAAAGTAAACTGCCCATTCACATGTCTTAGAATTAAAGCATTCCAGTTGGCTTCTCACAAGCACCTCTAAAACTCATGAATTTTTGCCATCTCCAGGCCCAATAAGCCTGAAGCTTCAAAGTCCGACCAGAAAAGTTTCATTTCACTACTTCTACCTACTACACAGAATCCTCCGCTTCAGTCTTATAAACTTAGAGCTAGCAAGTAGGGACAGAAGTGAGTTGAGAAAAGAGAAGAAGCCAATCAACATGAGGGAAAGGCAGAATAAGTCTTACACTGGAATGTTGACTAATTTTGGACTTGATCCTTTTAATCATAAAATTGAGACAGAATTTGTGACATTAAGAGATCAGAAGGGTGCTACGACCTGACACAGTGTAGGTAAATCATAAGACTCATCTTAAATTTTCATCAACAAACAAGAGAACATGCACATTTGTAGAAAAAAAAAATAACACGTATCATATTCATATATAATTACAATGATGGAGTATTGGCTCATTATATATGATTTAATCGTTTAAGCAATTATCATTTGTTAAACAATTAAATGCTATGGCATTTATCAAAGACTGCTGCTGCAATTATGACCTTCCTTTTAAAATTTACACTTCAGTACTGTGTGTGTGTGTGTGTGTGTGTGTGTGTGTCTAGGAATTAAAAGACCATGACAATAAATCATAACTGACACTAATTATCTAAGGGTAAGTAATTTTGGCACAGTTTTATCATTTCCAAAGCAGATTGAACTATATAACTTCTCTAACTGTAGTATCATGTAATTTCTACTTATGAATAAATTTCCCAAATATAACTGCCATTTATTGTGTTCCTATCTTTTGTGACTTTAAACCAACTAATTCCTTTAATCCATTCAATGTTCTTATAACTTTAAGGTCCTATAAGTTCATCTCATGTCAAGAAACTGATGATTATTTTTTTCTCTGATTCTTTAAAATTCTATCATCCCATATGAAAAAAAAAAAAAAGAGGGGGTTAAAGTTAATATGCATGAAATCTCTGTCAGTTGTCATTTGTTAAGAATAAATACATATTGATGCCTTTAAGGAGATAAGAATTTTAATAAAATGCATCACTTCAAATGTATGACATAAAAATTTTTTTAAAGGAGCAAAATACCCTAGAAGATTAGATTACTTCAGCTTATGCTAACAGCCATGGCAGAGGAAAATGCTGTTTAATTCATTTTATAAGACTTTATCTTACAAATAGAAAAATAACTTAAGGTGATCATTTGTTTTCCAGGGATAACACAAAACTCCCTTCATTCAAAGATAGTTATACATGGCATGAGGAAACAGAATGAGATTTAATGTTCCACAGTTTTTTCTAGGCTGTTACATATTAACCACTACAATAATTACAACTCAAGCCCCAAAATAGTGTTCTCAATCACATTTTCATAGCTAAGACTCAGTATGTTGGCCAAACTGACATTTTATGACAGATCTATATAGTGATATAATAAAAAATAATTATTTGAATAATTAGATTTTAATAATAGAGCTGTGCTAACAAAAGTGTGTTTTTCACCTTAGGAAATTTTCTTCTAGTATTAAGGACAGTATTTCCTGCATTTTCCAAATGGAAGGTGTGCATATTATTTTTTGCCAGGAAAAAGGAAGAATTGTGTGTGTGTTTGTTTAATTAAAAGGCTTATTGTGTCTATGAAGTAATTTGGCTTGATGGGTAGTAATGAGGTAGGGCAAAATGGACTACAAATTATGGACTACTGACAATTTTTTTCTAGCCCTTCATGTATATAATTTAAACATTTTGTGGACTCCACACTTCTAGTGAGAAGTTAGTTTTTAATCATCTCATTGTTCACTTCTTATCTAATGAAACACTTTCCTCTGGCTGCTGTCAAGATTTTTCTCCCCAACCTGGGCTGTGAGCAATTTGACCATGAAATGTCTACACGTGTTTTTCTTGTAATTTATACAACTTGGGATTCATTTAGGTTCCTGGATCTAAAATCCAATGTTTTTTACTAAATTATGAAATTTGTGACCATTATTTCATCAAATATTTTATTAATTTCTCTTTCTTTTAATCATTGGAGTACAATTATGCCTAAATTGAACCACTTGATTTACCTCTGATACCCAATTGTTGTTGCTGTTGTTTTTAAGTAGTTTTGCTTTCTGTTGTTTGATATAGATAATTTCTATAGATTTATGGTCAGATTTACTCATTTTTTTGCCATCTTCAATCTTTTGCATCTGTCTAATGAATATTCCTTTACTTATTTCACTTTTCATCTTTAGAGCTTTCCTTTTTGTCTTTTGTTTCCATTTTATCTTTTCATTCATTTGGTATAATACTTTCCTTTAATTATTCATATTTCCATTAATTGTTTTAACATACTTATAATAGATTATTTGAACTCTTAAGTAAATTCACAATAACAACATATCAGAATCAATTTCTATTTACTGTTTTTTTAACCCCTCTCTGAATGGTTCACATTTTTCCTTTTTCTTTGTCTAGTAATTTTTGGTTAAAAAGTAGACATTGTAATAATACTTTGTACCAACTTTAAATTCTATTATATTCTTGTAAAATTTGTTAGATTTTTACTCTGGTAGATAGTGAACTTGCCTGAACTCAAAATGAAAACTCTGTTTACCCTGTAATATGATATCTCATCTCAGTTCTTTCAGATTCTAGTTGTTGTTTTAAGCCTGGCTCCCAAAAGTTTTTTCTGTGTCTAGACAGATGATTTGTGCAGAGTTTATATGCAAAATTTTGGCCTCACATATCTGTGGTTATCTTTATTCTGGACTTTCACCTCTAAATTTTCAGCTTTTTACCATCTGTGTGCTCTAACCTCTGACTCCTCAAGGCAATAAAACTTTAGCTTTGAGCTCCTGAAGCTGCTCATAGATTTACAAATACACAGCCAACTAAGCAGCAAACTTGCAAAGCTTACACAGTGCAGTCTTTCTTTCAAGGGCAGATTACTCTCTTGTTTCTGTCTCTTCTGTGGGAAGAAAGCATTCTGTCTCTTCTGTAGGCATTCATACGTTAGGGATCAAGGAAGTACTCAGAAGGTGTATATAAAAATTTGAGTCTTATCCTTTCAGTTGTTCTAAGGTACTCTTACATCTAGAGCTTTTTGTCTTAATTCCCAGCTATTCTCAAAACCCTGAATTTTGTTCTCTGCCACACTGAGTTATGGTATTGGGATTTGCAACTGACATCAGCTGTAAATTACACCCTTTCCTTTTCTAATCTTTCAAAAGTTAACTACTTCCAAGCTTCTATCTAACCTTATAACCCAGCAAATCCTTGACTAAATATTTAACAAAGAAAAATAAAAGTGGGGCACCTGGGTGGCTCAGTCGGTTAAGCGTTTGCCTTCAGCTCAGTTCATGATCCCAGAGTCCTGGAATTGAGCCCTGTATCTGGCTCCCCGCTCAGTGGGGAGTCTGCTTCTCCCTCTGCTCATGCTCTCTCTCTGTCTCTGTCTCTCTGTCTAATAAATAAAATCTTAAAAAAAAAGAAGAAAGTATATCTTCACACACATGTGTACATGCATATGCATGCACACACACACACACAAATAAACTTTTACATTAAGGTTTATTGCAGCAGCTAACTAGAAACAACTAGAATATCTATTAGCAAAAGAATGGGTAAGTAGTTTATGGTATTTTCATACCTCAGAACACTACTAACAACATTAATAAAAAATAAATGATTAATGGGCACAACAATGCATGGATTTCAAAGCATTATGCTAAGTGGAAAAAAAGAAGAAAAAAGCATACACTCTAATGGGAATGGATTTCATTCTGGGGCAAGAAATGTTCTAAGATTAGACTGTGGTGATGTTTGAAAAAGTCTATGAATATACTAAAAACATTGAATTGTACACTTTAAATGGTTGAATTGTATCTTATGTTAATTATATCTCCATAGATCTGTTTAAAAAGAATACAGGCTTGGGACACCTGGGTGGCTCAGCAGGTTAAGCGTCTTCCTTCTGCTCAGGTAATGAGATTGAGCCCCACGTCGGGCCTCCTGTTTGGCAGGGAGTCTGCTTCTCCCTCTCCCTCTGCCCCTCCCCTCTGCTCATGCTCTCACGTGTGCTCTTTCTCTCTCAAATAAATAAATAAAATCTTTTTAAAAAGTAAAAAGAATACAGACTATATAATTCCATTTTTATATTCTATTTATTGTGCATATTTATATTTATATGAGATGTTCTATACTTTGCTTTATATCTTATTGCACTCATGATCTAATATTTCAATGAACATAAAATTCCCCTCAATTAGAAAACCAGTCTGTTCCAGTCTTGTTAAGAGAACATAAAAAAATGCTTAAACATTTGTGAAATAATTTCTTGACACCATTGTTAAGTTATTCTTTGTATAATCTCTATGTATTATTTTTTTTTGAAAAATAGATGAAGGGCTATGATTTATGATGTTTCATTTATTTCTCCAACAAACATGTATTATTTAACTAAAGTATGAAATAACTATGCATAATAAGTGTTACGCCCATATTCCCAAAAAAAAAATGTGAGAAGCAAATCTTATGTCACTGATTCCTACTTTCTTCACAATCTCCCTTCCCAAATTCTATGTTTATGTCTTTTTCTTTCCATAATTGTCAGTCTGTCTTTTGTCCCATATGTCCTTCATGGCTTTTCTGACCTTTATTTCTCTACA
This sequence comes from Phoca vitulina, assembly GCF_004348235.1. Classification (NCBI taxonomy): domain Eukaryota; kingdom Metazoa; phylum Chordata; class Mammalia; order Carnivora; family Phocidae; genus Phoca; species Phoca vitulina. The sequence continues at coordinate 74,155,070 of NW_022589711.1, read as the reverse complement.
TTTTACTTTAGTAATCTATGGGTAGATATCCATTATTAGCAGTGAGTAAGGATTATATGTGTTTACTTTTTAATAAATCTGTATTCTCCATTTGTAGTTTTTTCACCAGTATGATCTCTCACAAATTAAATTTTATTAACTTTCTCTATTGTAACAAACTGACTGTACTTTTGATGTTTAACTACTAAAAGCTTTTAAACATCACCTTTTCCTCTAATCCATCTGAATAATCAAGCAATGGTAGCAACAATTCCTTACAACGGTTGCCAAATTTGGGGTAAAAAACTCTAAGAACCTCTTGCCTCACAGATATCTAAAATACAAATAAAGATTATACATGTCTCCACACCTATGATACAATCCACAAAGCCTCATAGAGATACTCATCTACCCTTTTAAGAGTTTAAAACATAATTGACAGTGAACTAGGCACTCATTTAAATTCCCAGAATACATAATGCTAGGCTCTTGAGCAAGGCATTTAATAGAATTTTCACCTCTCTAATAACCTCAGATTGCAGGTCTCATAAATCACCATAACAGTTTACATGACAAAATTCAAATCAGTTAAATGCAACATAGTGTATTTCAGTCAGAAAGCAAACATCAGGGGTGAACTGCAATAAAGACTCTTAATTCATTTTTGATGTTTGACTACTAACCACTTTTACACCTCACACCTCACTCTCGCCCTTCTGCTTCACATATGGAGAAGCTCATAAGAAATCCTGGGTGTTTCTTCCTTCGGTGCTAGTGGGAAGTGCAAACTATGCATAGGAACCCTCATCAGGGACCCCCTTACTACCTTTAAAAATACCCAACCAATCTCCTTTCCTTGTACTCTCAGGACATATCTGTATCTGCATGGAAGCTGTCCTGCTCTCCCTAGAATGCCTCATTATAAGAATCATAAGCCTGTTCACACCCTCTTAATACGTGTGTGTCATCATCAGTCTCAACATCCAACTCAGATAGGGCGCCTGGGTGGCTCAGTCGTTAAGCATCTGCCTTCGGCTCAGGTCATGATCCCAGGGTCCTGGGATCGAGTCCCACATCGGGCTCCCTGCTCGGCGGGAAGCCTGCTTCTCCTTCTCCCACTCCCCGTGCTTGTGTTCCTGCTCTCACTGTGTCTCTCTCTGTCAAATAAATAAATAAAATCTTTAAAAAAAAAAAAAAAATCCAACTCAGATATAGTTGGGGGGTATATCCTGCCTCTGCAAAATAACCACATTTCTACTTTTATCTAAAGTTACTTTATATTAAGAAAGGATATTGCATCTCAATTTAAAAACCAAATATAGGTGTTTCTTATACTTATAACAGTGAATTAGAGACATTTTATTTTTCAACCAAACATTTCAATGCATTTGCACTTAATTAACTCTACTCTCCACTTTGCAATTAAGTAAATTTGGGCAGCCTAGTGGAAAAGTAGGCAAGCATACTTTAGCAAGGATAAAGGGAGATAAGGCACAAAATCATACTGCAGTAATACTATTCATGTTCATTAATAAAACATGCTGGGTCTGTTTTCTGTTGCCTTTATAATGCTGTGCAATACACCACATCTAAATTAAATAGCATAAAAGAGTACTGTCTTTGAAGTTTAGTTTGTGCCAGTTTTGGCTAATTGTTCCTACTCTAATTCTCACTTCTTCAGAGACATAACAGATAGGTTGAGGGATGGATAATGTCTGCTGGCTTCAGGTAGGATGAATTGGCCCTGGTACACATGATATCTCATCTTCCAACAGGTTTGCTTAAGCTTGCTCTCATAATAATCTTAAGAGAGGGAGTTGTCACACTCAGTGCCTCTTGAAGCCTGGGTTCAGAACTAGCACACAACAATTTGCTCCGATTTTTTTGTTGTTGTTAAGGCAAGCACATAGCCACTCCACTATCTAAGAATGGGGATATAGAATCTCTTTCCTGATGAGAGTATACAACAGCTCACATTGCAAGATTGTGGATACAGAGAGATAAAGATTCAGGGCCATCTTTTTTTATAAATCCCTCGCACTTACGTTGGATAAAATATATAATCACTTTGGAAAATATTTAATGATAATTCTCCATGTCTCTTTCTTCAAAACCTTGGAAAGAATGATGTATTCTGAAATTTGAAATACAAAATTGACATTTGGAAAATGAACGCATACCCATTAACTGTCTCCTTAAAGAAACAAAATGACTTGTAGATGAGAATAAAACTTGATATTAACTAAATTTATAGCATACACATATCTAAAATTAAAAATTTTGCCTTCAGAGGGTACTATGGTGCAGAAAAAAAAAAAAAAAAAGAAGACATAAATAAATGGGGCTGAATTAGCAGTTCATTATGTGAAGTGGTAACCCTGGCCCATTAATTGGAATCTGTCTATTGCTTCTAGGAGGCATCTACATTAGTTTTTGAATTCCATAATTTATACTTCCTGCCAAATTTTGTCTTGTTCTGGCATCACAGTTCAGAAGTACTGCCAGATGGCCAAGCCAATGTGGTACAGCATTGCACTCAGCATGTTTCCATGTGATTTTCCAGCCAATCTCTGCTCTCTCAGTTGCCACAGTGTTATTCTGCTCAGGTGTTTGAGTATCCTCTTTAGGAATTCATCGATTTCCCTAGTGGTTTTTAAATTACTAAGGTGTAATAATGACTGAAAAACAACAAGTAACATGCTATTTCTCACCTCAGTACATTCTCACATGCTGACTCCTTTGCTTGGAATACCCTACTTTCTCCTTTTAAATCTGAATAATTCTTATTTGTATTTTAAAATTTAACACAAAACACCACACTGGGCATGGAGCCTCTTAAGATTCCCTCTCTCTCTCCCCCTCTGCCTCTCCCCACCCCCCTGCCAACTCTCTCTCTAAACAAAAATAATAAAAATTAAAAATAAATAAATAAAAATAATAAAAAAATAAAATAAAAATAAAATTTAGCTCAAGCATCATTCCCAATGGGAAAAATTTCTACAACTACCTTAACATTCTATTCACATCTAATGATCTTAATTCTGTACTCCCTTAGCTCCCTATGTTTACTTGTAGCAATACATTGACTGTAATTGTTAGTTTACTTTAAGTCTCCTATACTATAATGAAAACTTCTTGAAGAAAAGACCTTTGTGACAAAGACAGTTAGTTCTTGGCATATATTTATTTAATAGAAAAACGGTTTCCTCAAAGTGTACCATTAATACTTATGGAATTCTGAGGTTTTCTGGTGAAGCCTGAAAGAATGCTTGCAGATCAGAGCAGATACTGCTCCTCATTAAGCCAGGGGATCTCCATGAGCCATAGTAAACTCCGAATTTTCTGGTATTGGAAGAGGCCTGATATTCAGGGGAGTCTCTTCAGAATATTGTTACTATACTGTGTAATTTGCTAACTATAGAAAATAAAAGAGTAAAACAGACTAAATAATATTATTATTGTTGTTATTATTTTATTTAAACATGTGAGTGAAACCAATGTCAAGACCATCTAATATAATTTTCCTACCCAAAGAAGTGCAATAAATCCTCCTGGTATTATCTCTATGCCGTGCTACTAATGTGGGTTTTCCAAATAAGCAGATAATGAGTTAAAATTGCAGAGCATTCAAAAAAATATTTTAGCCTTTTATCTGAATATTATGGCACTTTCTAGGTTGAAGATTTACATAAATCTGGTTTAGTAGGATAATAATAAGGTAACCCAGGGTTGTCTTTCTATTTTACCCAATAATTGATGTTTTTTTCATTTAAAAAAATATATAGGTGGGCACCTGTGTGGCTCAGTCGTTAAGCGTCTGCCTTCAGCTCAGGTCATGATCCCAGGGTCTTGGGATCGAGTCCCACACCAGGCTCCCTGCTCCTCGGGAAGTCTGCTTCTCCCTCTCCCACTCCCCCTGCTTGTGTTCCCTCTCTCTTTGCCCCTCTCTCTGTTGAAAAATAAATAAAATCTTTAAAAAAATATATAGGTACATAAGTATTTATTTATACAAAGTGCTTGTTTATAGCTATATATAGTTATATATAGTTTTATTTTGTATAAATGTATGTATGTTGTGTATAAGCAAATAAAGACAAAAATGGTAAAAAAAAAAAAGTGTACCTCTAAAAACTATACATGACTACTTTGTCAAATATTCTAATGAATTCAGATTGGTATGGAAACATAAATTAACTTTGTAAATAGCTAGCTTTCTAAAGCCGTGCATGATTTTATACAGTAGTATAAATGACAATTTAGGCTTTTTATTTTTTGCACACATAATTTCTGATTACAAAACTACCAGTATATTTGTGGAAGATTTAATGGTGAATCCGCTAATTCTTTCTTAAGTATAATACATTATAATTAGCATTAGCAAGAAAATATTATATCTTTTCTTTGTCTCTGATTCTCTATCTCTATTTCTCTCTCAATTTAGAAAGCACAAGTTTATGAAATTCACTGTTTCTAATGTTCTATGAGAAAAAAATGATTAAAATAGAAGAAAGTAGAGCCACTGAAGGGAAAGTTTTATTTTAATGTGTCTCTTGAGATATAAGTGACATAAAGTATGTACATTTAAAGTGTACATATATACATATTAAACCATAACATAAATCAAGCTAGTGGACATTTTGAACACTTCCAAATATTTCCTTATGCCTATTGAATTTTCTATAGTTATATATAAATGGAATTGTATACTATGTGTACTGTAGTGTTTGGATTATTTCACTCAGAATGATTATTTTGAGATTCATCCATGTTGTTGTATGCATACATAGTTCATTACTTTTTATTCTGCTCTACTCTACTCACAATTTCTTTCTACATTCGTTTGTTGTTAGCCTTCTACATCATTTCCAATTTACAAATAAAGTTGCCATTAACATTTTTGGGCAAATAGCTTCTCTTTTTATGAGTAATTAAAAATGCAAAGACAGATCATGTGTTAAATTATGTTTATCTTTTTAAGAAACCATCATACTATTTTCCAAAGTAGTTGTAACACTTTACATTCCTACCAGAAATGTATGAGAGTTCCAGTTTAAATTCTCGCCAACACTTGATGGGGTCAGGCTTTTTAATTTTCACGATTTTAATAGTTGTCTACTGGCAAATTATTGTGGCTTCAATTTGTACTTTCATAATGACTAATATTAAGCACCTTTTTATGTTCTTATTTGTCATTGGTGTATTTTTTTTTTTTGGTCAAATATATATTCAAACATTCTGCCCATTTGTGTGAGACAAGTTTTATTTTGTTTTTTGTTCCTATAATTGAGTTTAGAGAATTGTGTTATAGATACAAGTTCTTTCTCTGAAATATGCTTTGCAAATATTTTCTCCCAGTCTGGGTTTATCTTTTCATCTTTTTAGTGTCTTACAAATAGCAAAATTTGTTTTCTTGCTCCAAATGGTATTTTTAATAATCTTTATGTTTTTTGGTGTTTGCATTTACAGAAAACTTACAAAGATAGTATGGAGAGTTCCTGTAATATTCCTCACCCAGTTTCTCCTATTTTTAACATTGCACATTAGTATGGTATATTTATTACAATTAAGGAACCAATATGATACATTATCACTAAGTCCATATCCTATTTATATTTCCTTACTTTTTACTTAATGAACCATTTCTATTCTAACATTCCATCCAGGATATGTTATATTTAGTGTTCATGTCTGCTTAGGTATCTATACCTTGGCTCTGAGAGTTTCTCAGACTTTCTTTATCTTTGATGACTTTGACAATTTTGTGAAAATACCAGTCTAGTATTTTGTAGAAAGCCCCTCAATTGATGCTAATCTTATATTAACCTTGATTAGCTGGTCCAGGAAATGAAGGAGAAAACATATCTGCTAACACAGCTAGTAAAGAGAATAGATCTACCTACTGACACCTAATTTCAGATAGGGAATGTGTTGGCCTGTCTAGGTCCCACTGTTGTGTTCTGTTGCTGAATGTAGATTGGCTTAGCTAATGAGGTACCCATGAGTGTGAATGGGGCATGGGTAGGTTCACAGATCCCTATTGGCACCTTCCTGCCATGGGCGGGCATTTACCACTAGGGAAATCCCTGCAGGGTTTCCCTTTCCCCTGTCTTTTGTCAAGAAAAAGTGGACTTGCCTATTAATTAATTGATTAATGCCTGTTGGTGGTTCTGTATTATATAGGGAAGATAAAAAAATAAAACCAGGGAATTCATCATGGTGACTTTCTTCAAATTCTGAGGTCCCTAGCCAGTCTACCTTCTTCCTTCCAACTTTCAGAATTATTTTATGAAAATTCTGTTCAATTATTTCCAGGACTTTAGTGCAATTTCAAGAGGAATAGCAAGTAAAATTGAATCTATGACATTATATCCTGAACCAGCAATCTTCCCTTTAATTTTGAAATACATTTCTAGTGAATATAAAATTACAAATGGACAGGGACGCCTGGATGGCTCAGTCATTGAGAGTCTGCCTTCAGCTCAGGTCATGATCCCAGGGGTCCTGGAATCAAGCCCCGCGTCGGACTCCCTGCTCAGTGGGAAGCCTGCTTTTCCCTCTCCTACTCCCCCTGCTGTGTTCCTTCTCTCACTGTGTCTCTCTCTGTCAAATAAATAAATAAAATCTTTAAAAAAAATTACAAATGGACAAATTTGTTTCTTTCAGTACTTTAAAATGTTACAACACTTTCTTCTGTCTTGCATTTTTTCTGATGAGAAATATGGTATTATTCTTATGTGTGTTCTTTTATGCAAAGTAAATTTCTTCCTCTGACTGCTTTTATAATTTTATCTTTATCAATGTTTTTTTAACAATTTAATTATTATGTGTCTTGGTATATTTTTATACATATTTCATGTGTTTGGGTATGTTGAACTCTTTCCATTTGTGGATATTTATTTTTCGTCAACTTGGAAATTTTCCAATCAACCTTTTTCCAAAAATTTTTGTTACCTCCTCTCTCTCATATACATCAGGGACTCAAATTTCACAACTATTTAGCTAATTGAAGTTGTCCAACAGTCCAGTGATGCATTTTCCATTTGTTTTAATTATTTATTTTGTGTGTTTCATTTTAGGTATGTTCTATGGCTATATCTTCAAATTCACTAATTTCTTATTTGCAGTACCTACTCTGTTTCTAATTTTATCCAGTGTGTTTTTCATCTCAGATAGTATTGATTTCATCTTTAGAAGTTTGAGTCTTGTTTATGCCTTCAATATTTTTTAATTTTACTTTTTTGAATATATAAACTTAATAATAGTAACTGTTTTAAAATACTCATGTTTATTATTCCTAATATCTATGTAGTTCTGGGTCAATTTTGATTGATTTTTCTTCACATAGTATGTTATTTTCCTGTTTCTTTACAAGCCCAGTAATTTTTTACTGAATGAATAAGCAGCATTGTGGTTTTAGCTTCTTGAACTTTGTTCTGTGATACAGTTAAGTTACTTGAAAAACAGTTTAATCCTTGTGGGTCTTACCTTTAAGGTTTGTTGGATGGGACCAGAGCAGTCTTTAGGGATAATTATTTTCCATTACTAAAGCAAAAGTCTTTCTGTATTCTATCCAATGCCTTGTGAATTATGAGGTTTTCCAATCTGGTCAATATCAACAGCACAATTACTAGTCATGTACATTTACTTTCCAGCCTTGGGGAATTTTCTTAAATTTATATCTCAGTTGGTACTCAGATGAATATTCAAGGGGGATACTCTTCAGACCTCTGGATTTCTCTCTCTGCACAGCTGTCTTCTCTCCAGTACTCTATCCTTCAAACTCTATAGTATCCTCAGACTTTCATCTCCATTTCCTTAACTTGAGGCATCTTCCAAGCTCTAGGTAGGGTCCTCTTCCCTGTGCCACAGCCCACAACTTCTCTAAAGGTATTAAGCTGGGAAAACCATAGTTTTCATCATATTTTTTTCCTGCTTGTCAAGGATCACTTTCCCTTGAGGTTGGAAATGGGGAAGTGAGAGGAGAGAAATAACTAACGTTAAGAAAAATGGAAGAATATGATTTTTTTCAGCAGTAAGGATCGACCTGAAGTTTACGACCATGAATTTAAAATGAGACTCCTTCATTGTGCTTGGATATTTTTCTCCAACCAAGTTTAGTTGCACAAACACAGTTATAAAATAAGCAAGGTAGATTTTGTAAATTTGTAACTTTGCTTAGGATAAGAAGCAAGAGACATGTTCAAGAGTCAAGGATTTATCAAAGGAATGATTAAATATTAGCCACAAAAATTAACATGTCTAAAGAGGGAAGTTAGAAAGGGAGATAGTCAAAATGTGGCAGGATAAAATGATCACATGTCCTGGTGTAGCCAAAAAGTATTACAGTTAAGGCTTTAAGGGGAGTGGTTTGGACAGATAGGAGGTAGAGTGAGATAAAATTAGTGTTTAAGATAGAGTAGAGGACAAAACAAATGTGGTATTAATATAGAAATGCTTTGGCAAGAATGACCATGAGCCAAAAGTAATATTGCAAAGAAATGAGGGGGAATGTTCTAAGGGCTGGGAGATAACTGAAACAATGAGGGTTGATGGGCATCTGATAGACAGAAATCAGTTTGGGGAGTTAGGAAGTAGGGAAAAAAAGTTTCTAAAATTGGCAAGAAGATCAATGAGGATATTTACCCCTTCCCCAATTTCTACTCCAGACCTAGGGATGTGTATAAGTGCATGGAGTAAATTGCTTTAGAAGGCTGCGGAGTAAGCAGTGTCCTCAGGGAAAACCAGGTTTTCACTGGAGGAAGAAAGTAAAATAAGTGTTTGGAGAATCAATTGAGAATCTAAATAGTTTTACTGATAATGAACAGTGAATCCCAGAGGACACAACAGATAGGTTTCAGGAGTTGGAAAGGGCTGGCAGCAGGAGACAGAACAGGAAATGCAGAGTATCTGTGAAAGATCAAGATACTGTATTGATCTTGCGGCAAACCCCAACAGGAGAATCACAATCACAGCAGAGGGTCCATGGGGTTTTGGAGCAGAGCCATTCTCTCTTTAGCAAGTGAATATACTCCTTTTGAGACATAGCTGCTGACTTGCCATTAGGCCCTGGTAGAGACTATGTACCATGGGACATTAAGAGACTCTGTTATTTGAACAACTCAATACAAAAAAGGTGTTAAATGATTCACCTAGGCATAAATGTAGACACACCTTAAAAACATGTGGCCCTAATTAGGAGAATATTAACTCCACAAGTGAATATCCCCTAAAATCTCTTACTGGGACAGGCAATTTGTATTATCTACAAGATTGCCTACCCTGTAGAATTCAGTTAGCCTTTTGCCTAAGCATCCAAGCATTTACTTAATGAACATATGAACAAAGAGGTCATAGAGACTATACATAGTTTGTCCCCAACCATATTACTGTTCCTCCCAAGTGTCAAAAATTCCATCAGCAATGATAAATCATGTGTCCTCAAGCTGGTATTATACCCAAGAGGGCATCAAGTGACTGGAATATATCAATTCCATTATGGAGGATGCAGTGAAATTTCCTTACCAAGATCATTAAGAATTTAACTTTTCTTTCCTTGCTTGCTACATTTTGTTTGCCGGCTACTTTTTTTTTTTTTTTTTTTTAATTAGTGATTGCTTAGTGGGTTGCCATGGTTTAACTATTCAAGAAGGCCAGACCATTCTTCCATGACAAACCCCAAAATCTTTTTGGCTTGTCACATTCAAGTTTATTTCTTGCTTATGTCATAGTTCCATTCAGGTTCTTGACTCTCCTTAGTGGCTTTCCTTCAAGCGTTATCTCAGAGATCCATCATTCTTCCACCTTTGTGTAACTATAATCTTAAACAAGTGGCTTGTAAACTTGCTGCAGATAAGAAAAAGAGAGCAAATATTACTGACTGAGGAATTTTGTGAACAGGCCTGGAAGTAGTGTACGTTAGTTCTTACTATATCCTACCGGCCAGAATATAAACCTATGCCCAAACCATATTACAAAGAATATGGGGAAGAAGAGTGTGTGGATACTTGATAGTTACATTTTATTTTTATTTTGGACTAAGCAATATCTCAAACCCTTTGATATATTTGGGAAATCCCTTACAAAATGAGCTTTTGTGGGATATAGAATCCACCAAGACGAGATAGTGCTTTTCTTCCACTCCCTGAGCGAATATTGGCCAATCATGTTTTTCAGAATTTTTAATCTGGAGCAGAGAACGGTGGAAATTTCACTAGATCAATTTATTTTACAGCTCATTTGCTCTGATGTATCAAGCAAGAAATAATGATGCTTAGTTTCAAATATTTTTCCAAAGCAAGTTAAGGGTTTTATTTAATGAAAAGAGCCAATTGTTAAGACTTAGAAATCTCCTGGGATCTGATATCCACACAATGCAATGTTAAAATTCAGCAATAAAAATAAATAAAGTGACTTTTGATTTCTGGTCCAGAATGTAAGCAGATTGGAAGTAGTCACTTCTATTTTTGTAATAAGAAAAAGCTAAATAGACTGAAAATTAACAACTCTGAGATTCATCAGAGAATTGAGGCCACAGGGAAAATTGCCCCAAAATTGGAAAGGCAGATATAGAGAATCATAGCTTACCAGAGCAGAAGCCCAGGAACAGAAACTTCTCTGGGAACTAGCACCAGAGCAGGAAAACTGAAACTACAATTGAATTGCTGGAGGCTAGATATAGGCATAATTGAGACTTAAAATCTCCAGGGTGTCCAGTCCTAGGAAAACCTATATATATATAATTGTGTATATATATGTATATATATAACTGTGTATATATATATAACTGTATATATATATAATTATATATATATATACAATAATAAATATAAATAAAATACATATATTTTATTTTTACCTATAGGAGCTCTACTGGGTTCTCATAGTGAAAATCAGAGAAAAATCCCCTCATTACTGGTGGGAGGAGGCAGAAAGTGGCTATTCTGACATATGCCCAGATCACTGTATTCCTCATAACAAGGCCTGCCTTCAAGACAAACTGTTTTACTAGAGCCTAACTGACTGGGGTTTGGCCAACACTTCCTTTCTAGCCATACCCTACAACTACAATTAAGGCACAGCCAGGAAAAGAATCAGTGACTTTGAAGAAATGTCAATAGAAACTTCTAAAACTAAAATGCAAAGAAAAAGAATGAAAAATAAAGAACACAATGCCCAAGAACTCTGAAGTAATTATAAGAGGTACAACATATGTACAATGGGAATACCAGAAGGAGAAGAAAGGGACACAAGAAATATTTGAAACAATAATAATAATTTCCAAAAATGAACAATAGACACCAAGCCACAGATCCCCAAAACTCAGAGAATACCAAGCAGGCAAAGTACCAGACAATCATACCTAGAAATATCATATTCAAATTGCAGAAAATCAAAGACAAAGAAATAATTTTGAAAGAAAACAAAGAGGAGAAATAAACAGTTTGGCAACAGAAGAACAACAACTAGAATTATGTTGGACCTCTCTTCGGAAACCATACAATCAAGAAAAAAGTGGAGTGAAATATTTAAAATACTGAAACAACAAAATCACCAACCCAGAATTCTGTATCTGCAAAATGAGTCTTCAAAAGTGAAGGAGATATACTCTCAGACAAACAAAAACTGAGGAAAACTTTGTTTGCCAGCACACTTGCCAGAAGTATTCAAAGAAATTCTTCAAAAAGAATAAAAAATAAAATAAGCAGAAATTTGGAACTACCTGATAAAAGGAAAAGTGTTAGAGAAGGAATAAATGAAGGTAAAACAAAATATTTTCTTTTTCTCATTCTCAATTGATCTAACAGATAACAGTTTGTTTAAAATGATAACAACAACAATACATTCAGGGATTTAGAGCTCATGGATGGGGAAATGAATGGCAAAAATTCTTACAAAGTGTAGGAGGGAGGAATTGGGGATTCTCTATATGTAGTGTTTGCACTACGTGTGAAGTGGTGTAGTATTTGAAAGAGGACTTGGATTTGTTGTAAATGTATATTGAAAACTCAAGATCACTCACTAAAAATAAGTTAAAAAATTATACCTAATATGCTGGAGAGAAAAGAAGGAATTATATGAAATGCTCAATAAAACCAAAGAAGACAAGAAAAAAGTGGAAGGCGGAGAAAGAAAAGATAGTAAGCAATATAGAAAGCAAGAAAAAGGAAGAGAACAAAAAGAAAGAAAGAAGAGGACATCTAGTTACAGGCTAACACTGTTCTTCTCTCACATACCAATAAGGATTCAATTATTGTCATAATAATCTGGCAATTTCATTTTATATATTCCTATACCTAAAGCTTAATTTTAAGTCAACACTTTTGAATGCTTACATTTAGACCTTTGAATGCAAGTGAAACCTGTATTAAACTTCATTACCAATAATCATATACTTTAGCTACATGAGTATAATCACCTATATATACATATGTCTGCAAAGAAAAACATAAAATGTTTCCCTCAAATTTCTTACTGCAATATTGCATTAATATAAGAAATACCTAAACTGACAATGTTTCATCATACTATGCAATCATTTATGAGTATATGTGTGGTGGGCAGCATAATGTCCGTTCAAAGATGGTGACTTCCTAATTCATGGAACTGATGACTATGTTATCTTACATGGAAAAAGGGACTTTGCAGAGATGATTAACTTAAGGATCTTGATATAGGGAGATTATCCTGGAGTATTCCTTCTCCCACTCAGCCTAATATTATGACAAGCATCCTTGTGAGAGATGGAAGGGAGACAAATAAGAGGAGGAAAAGTGATGATGAAAGCCAAAGTCAAAAGTGAAACAATGGCTGGCATTCAAGATGGAGAAGGGGCCTCAAACCAAGGAATACAGGTGACCTATAGAAGCTGGAAAGGGCAAGGGAAATTCTTCTAGAACCTCCAGAAGGAATACATCCTGCCAACACTTTCATTTTAGCACAATGGGACCCACGTTAAACTTCTGACCTCCAGAACTGCAAAATAATAAATTTGTTATTTTAAGCCACTACATTTGTGGTAATTTTTTCTATAGCAGAAACATGATACTAATACTATATATATGGAGATATATGGATATAGATATGTATATCCATGAGGCAAATGCATTTTAGTATTAGGTACTAGAAAAGAGCTTATCTCACTCTATAAACTTATATTAAGAACTACCTATGTCTTTATATTTGCACATTTCAGTTTAGGTTCCAGGAAGCCATAAAAAATATATATACTCATCTTCAACTTTGATTCCAGTATAACAATTTTCCCAACATTGTCCCATTATTACATGACTTTTCTCTACAATGTCATTTACTGTAACTGCAACTTAATAACTATATCACATTCTATTGTAAAAATAGGTAGTTACGAAAATTAAAATAGAGATTTCAAAAGAATGGACAATAATATGTGATTGATTTAATATATTTGGGTGGCATAAAGGTATAAAATTTGACTGTCAGTTTGAGTGTAGATGATAATTTTAATTTTAAAGTTCACAGTTAAACTTTAAAGTTAGTACATGGTATACAAAATTGCAGCTTTATTTCTTGTAACAGAATTCAACTTAGCTCACAATCTCTCATTTACATTGAAGGCAGAGGGGAAAAAAAGTCAAACATGGTAAATGAAGGTCACTTTCAGTCAAGTCAAGACAGGCTGAGACAAATTCATGGTTCTTCCTTGCCCCTTATTTTCTCCTTTCTCTGGGTGTACATGGGAAGGGAAAGTAGCTATTAATCATCTTGTCATCGGGCTTGAAGTAAATATGACTAGTCTGAAATACTGGACTCATCTCCACAGAATCTGCAGTAATTTACCAGGCAGTGTGACTCGCAGTCCGTTCTCAGTGTGCAGGGCCAAGAGAGGAGCTCAGAATCTGCACACCTCATTACTTGGCTCCATCTTTTTTTAACTAGTTTCTGGTTTAGGAGATCTATCCCACAGCCTTTATAGTCATCTTTCATCCCATTCCACAGTTTCCCTCAGATACGCACACCGTTTCATGTTCCCTAAGTTTTAGCTATTTTCCCTGGAATTCCATAGATGAAACCTGAGGGCAAGAAACTTTTCAGACCATCCCACCCCATCAAAGAAGTGGTGGTGAAAGGTGCTACTCCAGGTATGTGTGCAAAAGGTAAAGTCACTTCAGTCCTTTTGTGTCTGCCCCAAATGGTACGGAGCTGCCCAGCAGGTTGGAAATATGCTACTTCATCATTCTCTTGCATCTTCCTTTTACCTGGTTTGTTTGTTTTGTTTTTATTTTTTCCTTGTTTTTTTTAAACATCTATGATCTAAATTAGCCAGATTCTGGTTCTTGATTTATAAAGATAGCCTTCTTGAAATTAAAAATAACAAAACAAAACAAACAAGAAACTTTCCACTCTCAATCAAATGCTTTTAAGAAAAATTGCTTCAATTATATGCTTATCAAAGGTGAATTTGAAAACCAAATTGATCCTGCTCTCTGAAGCAAAGACTGAAATTGAATCGATTGGTAGAACACTAAGAACAATTAGGAAAACTGAAAATAGAATTAAGACATGGGAGTTAATATTTCAAGATCTGTGTCTCAATACAGAAATACTGAAGTCAGGGGATGTACTTTTTGAAGAAGAAGATGTGTAGTTCGCTTTGACATGTGCTCACTATACTATTGGAGAATGCAGTCCTGTACAGCATTTTGTTTTCACCATATTACTGTGCAATAGCATTGAGGCAAAGGCTCTGAGGTCCAGAGATAGTATTTTTGAATCTGGGCTTGTCCATCTGCTATCTGTGTAACTCTCTGCAAGATAATCATCCTTTCTAAGCCCCAGTTTCTTCAACCTACTAGTGGGATAATATAATACTTGTAAGATTGTTATAAGTGAGTATAAAATCAAATAATCTATATAAAAAAGCAAGTAAGAATATTAGCATACCTGTTATTGTTATTACCAGTATTATTGATTCATTTGAAATTGAAAGAACACTGTATAATTCTCAAAATGTGCATAACTGTCATACATGAATACTTGTATGAAATACTGTTGAATGAAACTTCTCTTCATTTTGTAGACAATTTTCTTATCATTCTACTAGTTAGGGGTTCTCTCTCTCTTTTTTTTTTTTCATTTACTTTTTTTTTATGTTATGTTAATCACCATACATTGCATCATTAGTTTTTCATGTAGTGTTCCATGATTCATTGTTTGCATATAACACCCAGTGCTCCATGCAGAATGTGCCCTCTTTAATACCCATCACCAGGTTAACCCATCCTCCCACTCCCCTCCCCTCTAGAACCCTCAGTTTGTTTTTCAGAGTCCATAGTCTCTCATGGTTCGTCTCCCCCTCTGATCTCCCCCCCTTCATTCTTCAGTTAGGGGTTCTCTTATGGTCTTACTACAGAAGAAAGTGATACATATTTGAACAAAAACAATCATGATGTACTAAGTAAAAATCTATAGATCTTACTTCTGCCCTTTACAAGTTTTACATTCAAAAGCAACATGATATCAGTATTTATCGATATGCTTATCTTGGTTGAGATGAGTAGACTATCTAGCTATTGCAAAAACAGTCTTTATTTCCATTTAAATGGATTATTTCTCCCTAAAGATTTTGGATTATTTGACAAACCAGCTACAAAATTCAAGGCTTTAATAAAAAAATAATAAAGTTACAATAAACTTTAAACATTTTAAAAAGAGAAAACTCTACTGAAAATGTTGATGAGAAAAATAAACCAAAGGAAGTTATTTAACTTTTCAAAAGTTGCAGAGTGAAATAACTCAGAATAAAAAATTAAATATTTCATTATTTACCTTTTTAATATTTTCAATTTTATATTGTTTCAATTTCTGTTCCATTTATTTTTCTCTATTGAAAAGAAAAATCAATAAAGTGGATTACATGAAGAACACTTGTAGATACAAAATTTTAGAAGAAGAAATTTTCCATTTTCATACAATCTGAGAAATTATCAGTGCAAAGCTGATTTTAAGAAGGGAGCTGAAAAAAATAAATTATTAGAGCAGATATACGCAGTTTGCTCTATGCTTTAAAATATATAGCTTTTTTTTTTTACCACAGAAGTCACAGTATTTAAATTTTATCACTGTATATCATTCTATTTTGAAAAACAAGGGTATGCCTTTATTAGAGTATTAAGATATAGTACATATTTTAAATTTGGAATTATTCACTAACATGATTTACTATTTTGCCCTCCATTTCTTCTTTTTTAAAGACTTATTTATTTATTTGATAGAGAGAGTGAGTGAGCAGGGGTTGGGGCAAAGGGAGAGGGAGAGAATCTGAAGCAGACTCCCCACTGAGCACTGAGCCCAAGGCGGGGTTTGATCTCATGAACCTGAGATTATGACCTGTGCCTGAAATCAACAGTCAGATGTTCAACTGACTGAGCCACCCAGGTGCCCCTGTGTACTCCATTTCTAATTCTAGCTTTATATTATGCTTAGAAAAAGGCCTATGCTCCTGTTATAATATCTAAAACTCAAACATAAAGTTTCTACAAATAAGTTTGGCCTATTCTGGATACTTTGTAAATGCTTATGTAGCCCATATTTTATTGACTTTGTCCTATTTTTCAATGTGCAATCTCACCTTCTGCCAGAACCTGTTGTAAATCTTGCCAAGTACATCCTTAGATGACTTCAATATACCCATGAAATAAACCCAATATCATGGTATTTGCTTTCCTTGTTTTCTCCTCTTGTTCCACTTTGCCACCCCTCCATTACTGTGCCCTTCTACTTGTACTACATCTATTGGTGTCTGAGTTGAGACTACTATCTGCTATAAGCCTTCCTTTCTGTAGCAGCAATCCCATTTTGCTGGGCTCTATTGCAACCAAAAGTGGTTGTATGGTTAGTCTTCGACCAAAGGGATTTGAGGAAAGCAGTAATTGTCACTTCCAGGAAATGCCTTAAAAAGATGCTTCTTAATGTGTTTCATTCTCTTTTATACTATCAGGAATACCCTCAGATATCCTACAAGATAGCAACATAAGCTATGTTCCATTATCTAAGAATGAATAGAGCAACAGGACAGAAAAAGACTAAGTCCTTGGATAATCACTTAGAGCAATATAGCTGTTCCACTAAAATAGCCAACAGATCAGACATTTATGTAAGGAAAATTTCTATTTTCTTTAAACTGCAGTTAAAGTAGTAAAACCAATATCTTATACCATTTCCACTTTTCAGGTGTCCACTATCCCTGCCACCTCTAAGTAGTCATTGCCCACCATTACTGCAGGCCCTTCTAGGAACTGCCACATCTGCTGGGTGTTTGTGAACATCCCTGCATCTGTAGAGACCACTACTCATTCTGCTGAACACGACACTTTATTAATATTTTTTGCCCATGAACTTTCCCACTGACTGCTTTTTGGGTGGGGTCACTGATGCACTAGGGCCCTCGATTTCCTGAAGCCTTTTGGTAGTAAAATGAAGAGAATCTCATCCTTTATTTTACTATATTTCTGACACTAGTTTATCGATGAAGTAATGTGTTATTTACCATATTCTTATAGGAATTTGCAGTTAAATGCTTTTATTCACAGCCTTTTCTTTCCTTAGCATCCACAATTAATCTTTGGGAGGCAGAGCCAAATCTGAGAAAATCATGTTGTAGTCATAATTACTTCTTCATTCTGATGACTAATTACTGAGTCCATGTCCATGGAAAGAGTTCTCTCTCCCAGAAGATATATCAATCTCTTATACAACTTTTGGTGGCCCCAATACAATACTTAGTCAAATATGATAATAATTATCTTGGCACAAAACCCTGGTACAATTTTAAAGACAAGTAAAGAGTCCTACTAAGTAAGTAGTTTTGCTATACAGAATATTTACGTCTTTAAACAGTGGGGCCTAATGATGGTAAACACTTGAGTCTCCCAACTAAATGGCTCCTATTCCACAAGTGAGGTAACCCATTTCAGGGTTCTGCCAGCTGATACTTATATTATCCAAGTTATGACTCATGAATGAAGAACCTACTAGATGTATTACAGATGAGTTCAGGCCAGGGTTACTTTATCTCCTGATCTCCATAAACATTAAGTCCAACAGAGGACATGATGATATGCCAGAATTCCATGAATCATGTCAGTTTAGATATTTTATTTTTCAGCCCTGAAAATACCTGGCTTAAACTTTCTATGAACTTATATTTATATGTGGCCACAGGTCCCTTTGTTCAAAAAGGGTGAGGGGAATAATGACTGTATATTCTTGTGGTGACATCACACACTATTTACTTAAGGTAGCCCAGAGTTCTATTCAGTTAGTGGGCTCTCAGTCTATGAACTGAATTAGATCTAGAAAAAAAGGTAAAGAATCATAGTTTTTCATTTCAGCTTAAGTAAGACTTCTACTCTCCAGACTTGGAATTTTTTTCTTTAAAGCTGTATCAACAGCACCCATTTAGCATTCTGCCCATCTTGTCCCTAGAAACACCACATCTCTCTGTGGCCTTGATGGCCTTCAGGTCTTGCAACCTATTAATATAATTATTTAAGTTTTTCCTGACAGTTAAATGCTTCTACCTAGCTTCTGACTTTCTGAAGTATTAGTACACCATTGAAACTGGATAGTCTAGTTTGAGGGAAGTAGTACCTTCTATTAATTACAGCTTATAGAGGTCAAAGGACAGTATTAAATATCTTATTGATGCCTTTGTCCATATCACTAAGGCATTTATTATTGTTATAGTGTTGAAAACTTTAGCAAGATAGTAAGATATGAAAGCAATACACAAAATCTATGGCATTTATGCAAACAGAACAAAATTTTTAAAAGAACTTTGAAAAAAGTAAACAACTAAACAAGTCTGAGTGTTGAAAACTAAAAAAGATATCTGCACCCCCATGTTCACTGTAGCATTATTTACAATAGCCAAGACATGAAAACAAACTAAGTGTTCACTGATGGATGGGTGGATAAATAAAATGTGAGATATTACACGCACACATACACACACACATACACAATGAAATATTATTTGGCTTTGTCATTTGTGATGGACAGAGAAAGACAAATGCTGTATCACCTCACTTATATGAAGAATATAAAAACAAAACAAAACAGCAATAAACACTGAACTCTTTTTAGTCACAGAGAAGAAACTGGTGGTTGCCAGAGGTGGAGGAAGGGGGCGAAATGAGTGACGGAAGTCTAAAAAATATAAACTTCCAGCTATAAAATAAATAAGTCATGGGAATATAATATACACCATGGTCACTACAGTTAATAACACGGTATTGTATATTTGAAATTTGCTAAGAGAGTAGATCTTAAAAGTGCTAATCACAAGAAAAAAAAATTAACTATATATGGTGGCAGATGTTAACTAGATTTATTGTGGTGATCACTTCACAATATATATGAATATCAAATCATAATGTTGCACATCCAAAGCTAACATTATGTTACATGTCAATTATATCTCAATTTCAAAATACTAGTTTTAATTCTAAATACAAATACATACAAAATGAACATACCTTAGTGACATTTTTAAGTTCCTGTATTTTTCTTCTATTAATTTCCTTGCATATGAGCTAAATGAATGACTAGAGCATAGAAACCACTTAAGGCACAAGTCAATAAAGTTTTTCATCTTAAAAATGAAAAACAGGGGTGCCTGGGTGGCTCAGTCAGTTAAGCATCTGCCTTCAGCTCAGGTCATGATCCCAGGGTCCTGGGATCCAGCCCTGAACTGGTCTCTTTGCTCAGCAGGGAGTCTGCTTCTCCCTCTCCCTCTGCCTCTTCCCCCACTTCTGCTCTCTTTACTGTTTCTCACTCACTCTCTCTCTCTCAAATAATAAAATCTTAAAAAATGAAAAAAACAAAAAAAGTATGGTAGTAGTAGTGTTGATTGGATGTGGGAAATTGATCCTCTCCTATAGTACCTGGGTAATTTGATAAAGTCCCATTTATTACAGTGTAAAATGTATATATATGCTCTACAACCTAGTATTTGAACCACTTGATAACTATTCTAAAAGGCTTATCTCAAGAAACAAGAAAAAAATAAACAATCTAAGCTTGTGCCTAAAGGAACAAGAAAAAGAACAAACAAAGCTCAAGGTGAGTAGAAGAAAGGATATATAAACACCAAAGGAGAAATAAATGACATAAAGACTAAAAGAACAATAGAAAAAAGTCAGTGAAACCAAGAACTGCTTCTTTGAAAGATGAACAAAATTGACAAACCCTTAACCAGTCTCATCAAGAAAAAAAAAAGAGAAAGAATGCAAATAAGAAAAATCAGAAATGAGAGAGAAGTAACAACTGGTACCACAGAAATGCAAAGGATTATAAAAGAATTCTACAAAAAAAAGTATATGCCAACAAATGGGACAATCTAGAAGAAATGGATACCTTCCTAGAAACATACAATCTTCCAAAACTAAACCAGGAAGAAATAGAAAATCTGAATAGATTGATTACAAATAACAAAATTGAATAAGTAACCAGAAATCTACCAGAAAATATGTCTAGGATCAGATGGATTCACAGGTGAATTCTATCAGACATTTAAAGAAGAGTTATATGACCATCTCAATAGATGCAGAGAAAGTATTTGACATAATTCAACATCCATTTGTGATAAAAACTCAACAAAATGGGGTTAGAGGGACTATACCTCAACATAATGAAGGCCATATATGAAAGACCCACAGATAAATCATACTCAGTGGTGAAAAACTGAGAGCTTTCCCTCTCGGTCAGTTACAAGGCAAGGAGGTCCACTCTCACCACTTTCACTCAACATAGTATTGGAAGTCCCAGCCACAGCAATCAGACAAGAAAAATAAATAGGAGGCATCCATTTTGGTAAAGATGTTAAACTGTCACTATTTGCAGGCTGTATGATACTATACATAGAAAATCCTAAAGAGTCCACCAAAAAACTGCTAGAAGTAATAAATAAACTCAGTAAAGTGGCAGGATACAACGTTAATACCCAGAAAGTGATAGCATTTCTATACACTAATAACGAAGTCACAGAAAGAGAAATTTACAAAACAACACCATTTACAATTGCACAAGAAAGGATAAAATACCTAAGAATAAACTTAACCAAAGTGAAAGACCTGTACTCTGAAAACCATAAAACGCTGATGAAAGATATAAACTCAAAATGGATTAAAGACCTAATGTGAGACCTGAAACCATAAAAATCCTAGAAGAGAATATAGGCAGCAAGTTCACTGACATCAGCCATGGTAACATTTTTCTAGATATGTCTCCTAAGACAAAGAAACAACATCAGAAATAAACTATTGGGACTACATCAAAATAAAAAGTGTTTGCACAGGAAAGGAAACCAATTAACAAAACAAAAGGACAACATATTGAATGAGAGAAGATATTTGCAAATGATATATCTGATAAGGAATTAGTATCCAACATATATAAAGAACTCATACAGGTAAACACCAAAAAACAATGAATCAATTACAAAATGGGTAGGGGACCTAGATAGACATTTCTCCAAAGTGGATATACAGATGGCCAATAGACACATGAAAAGATGCTCAACTTTATCACTATACATCAGGGAAATGCAAATCAAAACCACAAAGAGAGGGACGCCTGAGTGGCTCAGTCTGTTAAGTGTCTTCCTTCAGCTCAGGTCATGATTCCAGGGTCCTGGGATCGAATCCAGTATTGGGCTGTTTGCTCAGTGGGGAGCCTGCTTCTCCCTCTGCCTGCTGTTCTCTCTCACTGACAAATAAATAAATAAAATCTTTATAAAAAAAAAAACACAATGAGATATTACCTCATGCCTAAAGAATGGCTAAAATCAAAACACAAAAAAAGTGTTGGTGAGGATGTGGAGAAAAAGGAACTTTTGTGTGCTATTGGTGAGAATATAAATTGGTGCAGCCACCATGGAAAACAAAATGGAGCTTCTTCAAAAATTTAAAGGTAGAAATACCATGTGATCCAATAATTCTACCACTGTGTAGTTACACAAGGAAAATGGAAACACTAATTTGAAGAGATATATGTATCCCTATGTTTATTGCAACATTATTTGCAATAGCTGAGACAGGGAAACATGGAAGCAACCTAAGTATTCTTCAGTATATTAATGGGTAAGGAAAAGGTGATACACACACACACACACACACACACACACACACACACACACACCATGGAATATTATGCAGTCATAAAAGTGGATGAGGTACTGCCATTTCGACAACATGGATGAACCTAGAAGGTATTATGCTCAGTGAAATAAGTCAGACTGCAGAAGACAAATGCCATATGATTCCACTCATAAATAGAATCTAAAAATATTAATAAATAAAAAGCAGAATCAGAACTATAAATTCAGAGAACTGATGGTTGCTAGAGGGGAGGGGGGTAGGGGATTGGGTATAATTGGTGAAGCAGGGAGTGAGGTATAGGTCTCCTGTTACGGAATGAGTAAATCACAGGAATAAAAAGCAGAGCACAAGGGATACAGTCAATGATACTGTAATAGTGATATAATGGAACAGATGGTAGCTATACTTGTGAACGTAGCATAATGTGTAAACTTGTCAAATCACTACACTATAGACCTGAAATTAATGTAATACTGTGTTTCAACTATACTTAAAATAAATAAAATAAAAATAACTGTGAGTTCTTCTTGCTATTATTATTGCTTTCTTGAAAGCCAAATATTGGATTATTTTTAACCAACCAACAAATAAATTAAGATTGTGAGGTTGAGAAATATATGGTTGTGTGTGTCAATTATATCTTAATGAATAAAGGAAGAAATGCGGTTAAAAAATTGGTGAAACTCTTAACACTTAGAATTTAATCCAAACAATTACTGTCAATGGAATACCAAACTGAATTTAATAGTAAAAATGTATTATAAAGAGAAAATGAATCACTCACAATGTGAAGAACTGACAGAAAATTAGAGGAAAATTATAAAATGCTAACAACTAATAATTGAGAGAATCATTTTAAAAAGAATCATCTTATGTCTTAAAATCACATCATTGAGGTAAAACTTAAATAAATAAAAGGCACTGACTTTAAGCATACATTTTGATATTTTTAACAAATTTGTACAACCATCTAGCCACCAACACTTTCAAGATATTGAACATTTCCCTCACCATGAAAGTTTCCCTTGTGCCTCATGCTGCCACAATCAGAACGTAGGAAACAACTGATCTGTTTCTATTAACTAGGAATAAGTTTGTCTTAAACAGAGTTTCATACAATGTAATCATTCAGTCTAGAAATGGAATGGGATAATTCAATCTTGGTGTGTGACTTTTGCTAATATCTTGAGATGCATCCATACAGTTTAGGTAAATTTAGTAGTTCATTACTTGTATTGCTGTATAGTATTTCATTCAATTTCATGACTGTGTCACAATTTGTTTACTCATTCAACTATTGGTGGCCATGTGGGTTGTTTACAATTTTCATCTATTTTATGTATAACATTAACAACCACACACATGTCTTTGTGTAGAGTGATGTCATCATTTGCATTGGACAGATACCTAGAAATAGAATATTAGGCATTTGGACTACTAAAATAAAATTAATGCAATCCATTTCTTATGCAGACATATTTCAGATGGCAGAAATTTAGATCCCAACATTATGGAATGCATAAAGTAAAAAATACCACTGCAATATTAGGTAATTATTTGCTGTCAGCTGGTATGAGACTTCCTGACCCCAAAAATCTATGGCGATAGAGTACACAAAAAGTCAAGTCTAGTTAAATATTGGTAAAGAGATGAATTTTTAATAAAGACAAGGTAAATGCTGTCATTTTTAAAAAGAAATGTGATTATATTCTTGTTTTAAGAAAATTTTAATAGTTCCTGTGGTTATAGAAATACATTTCTCAATTAATATTCTGAAAGTGACAATGAGAAGATCAAGGTTCTGACTATAGCACAGAATACATGGACTTGTGGATAAATCTAGACACAAACACTAAGAGTGACAATATGTTTTAGTTATAAATAAATAAGCATAAAATATGCTCAAAAGCATAATTTTGAGCATACTTTATATGCAATTTCAATGAACAAAAAATACAAATAAATGTTTATATTTTTAAATGTCCTGTATATGCTGAGACTGATTCTATATCAGTGGATTTTATATTTTCTTAATAATTATCATAGAATTTAACACTAATCTGATTTTTTACACATTACCTCACATTTATCAGGTTTCACATGTTTTCATTGTTTCCAAATTTTTTACTTAGACATGCAAAATGAGTGAGCTAATAATTTGACAAATTTAACTGATACTTATTTTATTTTTCTGCTATCTGTATGGCCAGACACTAATAAAATAATAGTTGTTATGCCATAGTGAACAACATGAGATTTAATATAACCTGAAAATAATTTTCATTTCTATAAAAAAGAAACACTTCATCCAAAATATACAAGAACTCTTAAAATTCACCAATAAGAAAACACACAACCCAATTAAAAAATGGACCAGATATCAGATATCTTGCCAAAGAAGATATATAGATGGTAAATGGGTAAAAGAAAAGATGCTCCATTTATCATTGGAAAAATGCAAATTAAAACAGCAATAAGATATGACTATACACCTATTAGAATGGTCAAAATCCAAAACACTGACAACACCAAATGCTTGGGAGGATGTGGAGGAACAGGAACTCTCATTCACTGCAGGTGAGAATGCAAAATGGTACAGGTTCTTTGGAAGACATATTGGCAGTTTCTTATAAAATGAAACAGCCTCTTAACACACAATCCAGTCATTGCCCTACTTGGTATTTACCCAAAGGAATTGGAAATGTATGTTCACATAAAAACCTGCACACAGATGTTTATAGCAGCTTTATTCATAATTGCCAAAACTTGGAAGCAACCAAGATGCCGTTCAGTATGTGAACAGATAAATGAAATGTTACATCCAGACTATGTAATACTATTCAGTGCCAAAAATAAATGAGCTACTGAGTCATGGAAAGACATAGAGGAAACAAATGCATATTACCAAACGAAAGACAATCTGAAAAGATTATAAACTGCACAGTTTGAAGTATATGATGGTCTCAGAAAGGCAAAACTATGGAACAGTAAAAAGATAAGTGGTTGTCAGGGGTTAGCAGGGAGGGGGGAATGAATAGGTAGACCACAGAGTATTTTTAAGGCAGTGAAACAACTCTGTATGATATTATAATGGTGGGTACATATCATTATGAATTTGTCAAAATCCATGAAATGTACAACAAATTGAACCCTAAAGTAAACTATGGACTTTGGATGATAAGGATATGTCAGTGTAGGTTAATCAACTGTAATAAATGTAGCACTCTGGTGAGGGATATTGATAATGCTAGGGAGGCTATGTGACTCAAAGATAAGCTGAAAAAAATGATAACCTGAAGAAATATATTACCAGGCTAAAGCATTATCATAGACACTAATAAAGTAAATGAAATATCAGAGAATGAGAATTGAATTATTGAGATGGAAAAAAGTGCTCAGATTATTATATTGAGTGAAAAAAAAATAAATATTAAAGCATTTAGGAAGATAATAGTAGATAAGGAAAACAAAGACTTTCCAAAGTATGGATAGTAAGTGTCCCTGTAACTAAAACTAGCAGATTGAGTAATGCACTGATATATAATTTTAAAAATTCTAGAAATAGTTTGAAAAGATCCATATGTTCCAAGTAAAATGAATATAGAATAATACACACTAAGGCTCTATTTGTTTTTCAATTTTATTAATAAAAAATTTTTTAGTCATCCAGAAATAAATCATCTATAGTTAAGAAAACTAATTTTCATCAACATTAAAAATCAGAACAAAATGTAGCAACATTGATAAAATTATCAAGGAAGTAAAGTTGAGCTGAGAGTATTATACACACCAATTTTTGTTTATTTTTAAAGGTGGTGAGCATACATTATAAAACATAAGAATTAAAAATAAAAGCACTTGAGCACTTGTTATGACAAGCACAGAGTGTTATATGTTAAGTGATGAATCACTAAATTTTACTCCTGAAACCAATATTACACTACATGTTAAATAACTAGAATTTAAAAATTTGGAAAAAAAAAAACACCTGAGTTCTTCTTTAAAAGTATTTATCAATTATGAAATCAGACACACACACACACACAGAGAAAATACAAAAATACACAGCATTGATATTTTCCTAAAACTGACACAATATCAGACTTCATTTCAACTCCAATCGTCTCCTCAATCTATTATTCCCTCACTTCTGGAATCCAATGAGAATCCATCTGAGTTTCCATATATGTATTTATATGATGGTATAGAAGGTCAGAGAAAAATGTGATCTGCTGAATATTTTTGCTTTCAGAAAAGTTTTCTATGGGAAGAAAATCGTAAGTGGAGAAGACAATATAGATTGTATTAATAGCCATTAGAAAAGCATAAACAAAGATGTCAGGATCAGGGTGGTCACATCTGACTTAAGAGACCAGACAAGGACTAGTGAGAGAATTTATTTCAATAGACCTAGAACCATATACGGAGTATATATGGGGGATGGAAGGAATCAGGAAAGAGAAAGTTCTACTAAAAGGCAAAAAATACATTATAAAAGAAGAAAAGCCAGGGATTCTAAGTAAATTAAAACTATTAAGTCATATAA
Organism: Phoca vitulina; assembly: GCF_004348235.1. Classification (NCBI taxonomy): domain Eukaryota; kingdom Metazoa; phylum Chordata; class Mammalia; order Carnivora; family Phocidae; genus Phoca; species Phoca vitulina. Next base: position 74,128,409 of record NW_022589711.1, on the reverse strand, counting down.
TTGAATTTTAGAGGAAAACAAATATCAGATGGCACATTTAAAAAAAAAAAAAAACGAAATGAGTTCTAAGACTAAAATTCTAAGTGTGATGGAAGGTGGAAAGATAATTTTACAGGAATAAGGCCCTTGTATAATGTGGCTTCTTCAAGAAAAAAAAAACAAAACAATTTTATGAGCTGGAAGACGGTGAATTTTTAAAATGTTATCTTGCTTAGGGAATTTATGACTCTGATGTTAGTATAACTAATGACACTGAAGAACTTTTGATTTAAGAAGGAAAGGATTAAGTTTTAGAGTTAAATTAGTAGTCATCCAGAGAGTCTTTTATAAAAGCAGGTTGTCTCAACTCGAAAATTATCTGATTAAGAGTTAAGGACCTTTTCAATTACTCATTAATATTTTTCACTAAGCTGATAACTCATATCATATATTAAGACACTATAATAATCACTTATTTTTCCATGAATACACTATTTCCTGTCTTATATAACATAAAAACTTATTTTTTTTAAATAAAGGGGATTAAGAGTACACTTATCCTGATGAGCACTGAGAAATGTGTAGAATTGCTGAGTCATTATATTGTATGCCTGAAACTAATATAACACTGTATGTTAATTATACTTGAATAAAAATAATAACTACAATTTTTAAAAAATGCTTTGGACCATCATACTCTCCCTTCAAATACTCTGTGTTCCAATGCTGTTTCAGTATTTCTGATGTTAGGGATCAAATCTTAGCACCATCTAATTTCCCTTTTATCAAGGAACATACAACTTCAGCTGAACTGATATGAGGAACTCGGAGTGATAACTAGGAATAGAGGTAGCAGAACCCATATGAGAACACACAGAAAATCCAGTGCCCTCAAATTTAAGAGTAAAAAAGTAAAAGTGAGTGAGAGAGAGAGAGACAGACAGAGGCAGAGACAGAGGTGGGGGGGAGATTTAAAGAATTAAGCATATGGGATCAATTCATTCATTTATTCAATAAAGATTTGTTTTGTCATAAGGATTGTGCCTATAAATACATATCTATGTATATTTTTCTTTCTTAATAAAACAAAGCTTTTGCTGTTAAAAAAAGTTATTAAAAAAAAACCATGATTGAGGCTCATTAGATTGCTATGATATTAACATATTGACATTTGCTTTTTTATCTTTTGGACACACTTCGAGTATTTTGATTAAGAAAAATTAAAATGGTAGGACTTTTTCAACCAATAAATATAAGGTTCTTTCTACATATTTTTAAATTTTTTTTTACTTAATTCAATTTAATTAACATATAATGTATTATTAGCTTCAGAGGTAGAATTTAGTGATTCATCAGTTGCCTATAACACCCAGTGGTCATTACTTCAAGTGTCCTGCTTGATGCACATCACCCAATAACCCCATCCCCCCCCACCTCACCTCCAGCAACCTTCAAATTGTTTCTTAGAGTATCTTATTCATCTTCTTATTTTATGTTTCCTTCCCTTCTCCTATGTTCATCTGTTTTATTTCTTAAATTCCACATATGAGTGAAATCATATAGTATTTGTCTTTCTCTGACTTATTTCATTTAGCATAATACCCTCTAGTTCCATCCATGTTGTTGCAAATGGCAAAATTAAATTCTTTTTGATGGCTGAGTAATATTCTAGTGTGTGTGTGTGTGTGTGTGTGTGTGTGTGTGTGTGTGGTGTGTATCCATCTCTTCTTTATCTATTCATCATTGATGGACATTTGGGTTCTTTCCATATTTTGGCTTTTGCTGGTATATTGTGGACATTGCTACTATAAACATTGGTGTGCATATGCCCTGTCAAATCACTCTTTGTATCTTTTGGATAAATACTTAGTAGTACAATTGCTGGGTCATAGGGTAGTTCTATTTTTAACTTTCTGAGGAACTTCCATATTGTTTTCCAGAGTGGCTGTACCAGTTTGTATTCCCACCAACAGTGTAAGAGGGCTCCCCTTTCTCTGCATCCTAGGCAACATCTATTGTTTCCTGAATTGTTCATTTTAGGCATTCTGACTGGTGTGAGGTGGTATCTCACTGTGGTTTTGATTTGTATGTCCTTGATGCTGAGTGATGTTGAGCATTTTTTCATGTGTCTGTTGGCTATTGGTACATCATCTTTGGAGAAATGTCTGTTCATGTCTTCTGCCTATTTCTTGACTGGATTTTTGGTTTTTGGGTGTTGAGTTTGATAAATTCTTTATAGATTTTGGATACTAGCCCCTTATCTGATAAGACATTTGCAAATATCTTCTCCCATTCCATAGGTTGTCTTTTAGTTTTGTTGACTATTTCCTTGCTGTGCAAAAGCTTTTTATCTTGTTCATTTTTGCTTTTGTTTCTCTTGCCTTTGCAGACGTGTCTAACCAGAAGTTGCTGTGACTGAGGTCAGAGAGGTTGCTGCCTGTGTTCTCCTCTAGGATTTCTGTCTCACATTTAGGTCTTTCATCCATTTTGAATTTATTTTTGTGTATGCTGTAAGAAAGTGGCTTAGTTTCATTCTTCACCATTTGTTGAAGAGACTGTTTTTTTTTCCATTGAATATTCTTTTCTGTTTTGTCAAAGATTAGTTGATCATAGAGTTGAGGGTCCATTCCTGGGTTCTCTATTCTGTTCCATTGATCTATGTGTCTGTTTTGTGCCAGTACCATACTGTCTTGATGATTACAGCTTTGTAATACAGCTTGAAGTCTGGAATTGTGATGCCTCCAGCTTTGGTTTTCTTTTTCAACTTCCCTTTGGCCATTTGGGATCTTTTCTGGTTCCATACAAATTTTAGGATTGTTTGTTCCAGCTCTATGAAAAAGACTGATGGTATTTTGATAGGGATTGCATTGAATGTGTAGATTGCTTTGAGTAGCATAGACATTTTAACAATATTTGTTCGTCCAATCCATGAGCATGGAATGTTTTTCCATTTCTTTGTGTCTTCCTCAATTTCTTTCATAAGTGTTCTATAGTTTTCAGAGTGCAGATCCTTTACCTCTTTGGTTTTGTTTATTTCCAGATATCTTATGGTTTTTGGTGAAGTTGTAAATGGGATCAATTCCTTGACTTCTCTTTTTCCTGCCTGTTAGGGTATAGAAATGCAACTGACTTCTGTGCATTGATTTTATATCCTGCGACTGTGCTGAATTCCCGTATGCATTCTAGAAATTTTTGTGTGGTGTCTTCTGGGTTTTCTACATGGAGTATCATGCTGTCTGTAAAGAGTGAGAGTTTGACTTCTTCTTTACAGATTTGGATGCCTTTTATTTCCTTTTGTTGTCTGATTGCTGAGGCTAGGACTTCCAGTGCTAGTGGTGAGAGTGGACATCCCTGTTGTGTTCCTGACCTTATGGGGAAAGCTCTGTTTTTCCCCATTGAGGATGATATTCACTGTGGGTTTTTCATATATGGCTTTTATGATATTGAGGTATGTTCCTTCTATCCCTACACTGTGCAGTTTTAATCAAGAAAGAATGCTGTATTTTGTCAAATGCTTTTTCAGCATCTATTGAGAGGATCATATGGTTCTTATCCTTTCTTTTATTAATGTAGCGTATCACATTGATTGATTTGCAGATGTTTAACCACCCTTGTAGCACAGAAATAAATCCCACTTGGTCATGGTGAATAATCCTTTTAATGTACTGTTGGATCCTATTAGGTAGTATCTTGCTGAGAATTTGTGCATCCATGTTCAACAGGGATATTTGTCTGTAATTCTCCTCTTTGGTGGGGTGTTTCTCTGTTTTTGGGATCAAGGTAATGCTGGCCTCATAGTTTTCCATAGAAAAGGAAGCTTTCCTTTTTCTCTCCTTCCTTTTCTATTTTTTGAAACAGTTTCAAAAGAATAGGTATGTTTTTACATCCAGAATTCTGATTGTACTCAAAACAACAATACATTGAAAATTTGGATTCATTTTTATAAGGCCACCCCAAAAATATGAGTTATATTATTATACCTTAGTTTGATGATTCACACAAAACATTTTATTATTTCTCTTCACATTGGATTTGTTTCACTTTATTTTAAATTTTGTGAATTAAGTAACATATGCACATATTAAAAAAATAAACAGTACAGAAGAATGTATGGTAAAAAGATATTTCTCATCCCAGCTCTGTTTCCTAGGATCATGACGCCTAGTTACCAGTTCCTATTTTGTTTGCTTGATTACAAGATGTAACCAGCAATCCAAACACACTCCACTCTACCATTTTTTTTTTTTTTTAGTACATCATGGAAATATTTCCATATTAGTATTTGCAGGCCTGCTTCATTTTTCAAGAACTAAATAGCATTGTACTGTGTGGATGTACCATAATTTATATAACCAGTTTTCTAGAAAAAGAGATTTTCAAAATTTTGCATTATGGTGATACTGTATTTCAACACTAGCTGTGTACACACCATGGAATACTCATGATCTTATTAATAATATCCTCATATGCTTTTTGTAAAATACACATTTCAAACAACTTTTATTTTTCAGTAAAGTAAAATACATAATTATTGTGTCAATAATTACACAATCTCCCTGACTTACCTGAGTAGTTCAGTTACGATCACAAATCTATAGCAAAGTCTGGAGAGATTATCTCTAATCTGATAACTCCAAACAAAATGTATTTTGTGGCATTTTACAGAAATGCTGAGTTGAGCAAAATAACATTTTCAATGCCTTTCCTTACTGTTGTTTCTCCTCTAAATCAAACCAGGAAATAATCGAATGATTATTTTTTCAGTCCCCTTAAAACTGTTATACAACCAGTACCATTCTAAATGCACTGGAAAGAAGCTAATTCATTAATGTAATGCTTTGCATAAAGGCTTAATTCTTACCAAGAATCTTGCTAGAGAAATAACACTATTTATGATTGGCTATTGTGCACATTAAAAATACTGTAGGGGAGGTAATAAATATTGAGCTTTCTTCTTGGAGGGTTATTTTTCTGAGTATAACCAATTTCCATAAAAATAATATAGGAAAGGAACTTGTGGAGAGGGATAAAGCAAATCACCCAAATTTTCCTAATATTATCTCTAATCTCCCAATCCCACTGGATTTCTATTTTTATCTACATTTTACTTATAAAAAACTCATATTCAGAGATACCATTTTCTCCAATGCCACATCTAGTACCAAAGAAAATATTCAAATTCACATCTGCCTGTCTCTGATATTCAGGAAGAGCTTTAAGGTCTCCTATAAAGATAAAAAAGAAATCACAGTATGACACAGCTAAATAAAAAATAGCAAAGATCTCCATTGCCAAGGTTCACACTTTACTTTTCTTCTATAAGCTTATAAGTTCAAATTTTATTTTATCAGAAAAATAATAAATCATGAAGTACATCTCCTTGCTGGAATGCAACTATTGTCAAATTCAACATCATAATGTGTCATAATCAGATATAAAATAGTATAATTTGATAGAATTAATAAAAATAATAATTACTGTTCTTTAGTAAAAATCCTCTCATTTATCTACCTTGATTAGTGTGTGCATTTTCTGGAGTGCTCTGTTACTTATGTGTTATCTTTTCTCTTTCTTTCAAGTCCTCTCTGTTCTTAAACTTACTGTTATCATCTTATCTAACAAAATATAGTTAAATCTATCAAAGTGTGCCCCTTTACATTCATGAAGTAAGGTTTAGTGTCCAAAAAACTGTTCTCCCCATAATTTCAATTTGAGACTACAAGTGAAATCCAGGAATGTATCATGTGCCCAAGTTCTCAATATCATGGTTTTTAATTTTTCCAGTGAGTCTATTGTCTTCTAATGTGCCTTAATTTGGCCTTCTTTAATTTTTTGTTCTTATCAGACCCTTTACCCAACTGGAGAATTCAGGTCAATTTAACACACAATTTATGCTCAAATTTCTTTACAGAAACTGTCAAAGGAATCAGATCACACTGAGCCAGCTTGACTTTGAGCTAACAAATCTGCTTTACCTTTTACTTTTAAACATTATAATGTACTTTGCATAGATTAAATGTTTTTGCATGGTATTTCAATTTTGCTTCATTAAAATAGCCATATAAGAAATGAAAAATCCAGAGTTTGTAATATGTGCCTACACAGACTTATATAAAAGAATGTACATTTATGAATTGCCTATCATTAGTGAAAGTAGGCATATTTTGTCCTTCACTACCCAAGATTATCCAGAGTTTCAAACAATTTAGCAAAAGCTTTGAAATTGAATTAAAATAATTCCTCTTTTAAAATTAAATCTCTATAAAATTAAATCACTAATGAAAGAGAGCAGATGGATATTTGCATATAATTTTAATAAAAAATGGATTCCAAATTTCTATGACAATAGATTGAATACCAAAATAGAAAAGACAGGGGCACCTGGGTGGCTCAGTCAGTTGAGTGTCTGACTCTTGATTTCGGCTCAGGTCATTATCTCAGGGTAATGAGATCCAGCCCTGCATCAAGGTCCATGCCACACTGTGTGTGGAGCCTGCTTGGGATTCTCTCTTTCCCTCACCCTTTGCCCCTACCCCCTGCTCATGCTTGCTCTCTCTCTCTAAAAAAATTAAAATTAAAAAATGCACATAATTTAACATAATAAGTGGCATATGTGATTTTTTAAAAATTATTATTAAGTACCCCAAATTCCAGTATATTCTACCTGGCAGAAGTATAAAAATTTTGCTCAAAAATCAGCATGCCATAAAATAAGCTAATATTACAATCCATGTAATTTTTAAATGAAGCAGAATAATATTTAAATTGACAATAAGTTTATAGTCACTGTTTAAATTTGTGAACTGTCAGGTACCTGGTGGGTCCATCGGTTAAGCATCTGTCTTTTGTCCTGGGATCAAGTCCCGCATTGGGCTCCTGACTCAGCAGGGAGTCTGCTTCTCCCTCTGCCCCTCACCCCACTCATGCTCTCTGTCTCAAATAAATAAATAAAACTCTTAAAAAATAAATTTGTGAACTGTGTTTGTGTTGATTTGATACACTTGTTATATATAAAACCTAATTAAGTTTTATTTATATTTTAAAATGTAAATGGTTGAGTGATAACAGGAACCCCCCCAAAATTTATAATAAAATTGGAAAGTCAAATGAGCACAAAATATCCAGCAGCTGTAGAGTATTAAAAAAACATACAAATAAACAAGCAAATAAACCAATGAATTTCCTTAACTCTATTCAAAGAAGATCTCAAATGTGACATGTCCAAAAAACTGTAATATATTATTTGTTAGAAACTAAAAAATACAGTAAAGAAACTAAGAAAGGGAAATGTATTACCTGCAATACTTATTAATATTTGACAGGGGAACCAAGAATACTCAATGGGAAAAGGACAATCTGCAATAAATGGTGATAGGAAAACTGGACAACCACCTAGAGAAAAATTAAATTGGACCCGTATCTTACACCATGCACAAAAATTAACTTGAAATGGATTAAAGACTTAAAAACATAAGACCTGAAACCACAAAACCCCTAGAAGAAAACAGGAACAAAGCCACAAGAAAGAAGGAAACCCTGCCATTTGTGACAACATGGATGGACCATGAGGCCCTTATGCTAAGTGAAATAATTTTGACAAAGACAAATATTGTATATCACCTCCATGTGGAATCTAAAAAAGCCGAACTCATATAAACAGAGAGAAGAATCATTGCTACCAACGCTGGCAGGTGGGAGAAATGGGGAGATGTTGGTTAAAGAATACAAACTTTCAGTTAGAAGATGGGTAAACTCTGGGAATCTAATGAACAGCATTATGATAATAGTTAATAAAACTGTATTATACACTTGAAAGTTGCTAAGAGAGTATAACTTAAATGGTCTCACCACAGAAAAAAAGAAATGGTAAGTATGGGATGTGAGGGAGGTGTTAGATAACACTAGGGTAGGAACTGTATGCCACATGTAAGTGTATCAAATCAACACAATGTACACCTTAAATTTACACAATGTTATATGTCAATTATATCTCAATAAAGATGGAAAAAAAGAAATATTATTATAAAGGAATTAAGCATCCAAGATTAAGAATATAGAAAGAAACAATGAAATAAAAACTCCAATATAACTTAATAACAATAAAAACAGAAATAAATGCCAGGCTAATTTCATAAAAATAATTTGCAATTCCCCTTTGTCTCAGAAACAGTTAAAAGGTCATTGGAATTATCTATTATTAAAGGCACTGTACTATTATCTAAAACTGCTTATTCAAATCCTGTGTTCCTTACGTAAGGAGTGTATTTTTGACTTTATTTCTTCTACGGTAATTTTCTGCTTAGATTTCTACCCTGATAGGATCAGTTCTTGTAATATACATTTATCCTAGAAAAATCAGACATGACATTTATATTCCCAAAATTATGCACAAAGGACTCATGATTCTTTGAAATAACTCTGGTAGGTAATTTCTCCATTATCATTTTTTGTTTATGAATTTGTTCTTTCTCTACTTTTTTTTCTTGATTCAGTAGGTTGATTTATTTTGCAGTTTTTATGAAGATCTGACTCTTGAATTTAAAAGTCCTACAATTTTTTTTTCTATTTCCAAATTCATTGATTTAAATCATTACCAAATAATAACACAATAACAATAGTCAAAATTCACTGGGTGTTGACTGTCAGTCAAGTACAGTCCTATTATTCTGCTAAGTAGTCAGTTTCATGGTAAGTATAAGTAAGCTTAGGAAACAAGAAAAATATGCTATGCCACATGGTTAGAATACAATACAGGTAGGATTTGAACATCTTCAACTTTCAAATATTGAATGCCTTCAGATTCAAAATCTACCTATTCTACACAACTTTACCATCCAAACTCTTTAAGACACTTTTGTCTGACTACTGAGCAATCAAACCTAAAGTTAACTAAATACATTAAAACAAATGAAAAAGTCAGCAGTTAATTTGTTATTGTTTGATTTTGGATATCTTCATCAATAGACCTGATTAGCTATACACTAATTTATCTAATTATTCAGCCACCTCTCTGCCAAAGTGAATCAGCAAACAAATGTAGAATTGATTTCATATAGCCTTATTCCCTTAGGTATTATTCTGTTAATTTATTAGCTTACAAATCCTTCAACTATACTTGACAGAAAGAAGAATTATTATCCTCATCACATAAATGTGGGCTTTGAAGATCATAAAGGTTTGACTTTCTTAAAACTGAACTTAAGAATCCCAACTCAGATACAGTGCTTATTCCACTCAAGTATATTTCCCCAGGGCTGGTCAGAAAATGAAAAAGAATAAAGGTTAGCAATATAGCAACTGTCAATATTTTCTTACTTTTTCAACCGAACTTTTAAGACAGAGTGTGGGTTGAGTAGGGAGGAGGAGAGAAAGAGAGGATGTTTATACACCCTTCTTATTTAAAAGTTTTTTCTTAGACTTAAAATTTCACCTTCATTTATTTTATTAGGTGTATGAAATGTTAATGCAGATTTAAAAGTCAGAACTGTTTTTTTTTCAAGTATACTTAGTGAAGTGTCACCCCCAGTGCATTTTCTCCTGTTTCCATCCCTCTATCCTTTGTGCTATTCTCCTACCCATATCCTATAGATAATCATTCTCATTTGTTTCTGGCTTCTTCTTTTTTTTTTTTAATTTTGCGCAATAGGGTACATATATTCTTGTTTTTCTTTCTTTCTCCATGAAAGGTAATGTATAATAAATAATTCTTTGCACTTTGCTTTTATCACTTACCAATATATATTCTAAAAATCACTCTACAACACTTGATACATCTTTCCTATTGTAGTCTGTTTGGTGGGTAATAGCCTGTTCAACCATTCCCCTTTGTATAGACATATAGGTGGTTTCCAATTTTTGCAATTACAAACAATGCTGCAATAAATACACTTGTCAATATATTTTCGTTTTGTTGAGGTTTACTCTTAGAAATGGGATCGCTAGGTTAACTGGGAGCTTTGTTAAATATTTTAAATTCTCTTCCAAATGAATGGTACCAGTATGCATTCTCACCACTAGTGTATGAGTGCCTATTGCCTCACACATACGCTGAGAGAATGTGTTGTTATACTTTTAATTTTCATCTATATGACATTTCACTAATCTGTTAAGAAACGTATCTCAGTAATTTTAGGATTTTGTGGTTTTTTTGTCTCTCTGCTGAGAGTCCATATTTGTTAATGCATACTATCCACTTTTTTTCCTTTAGAGACTTTAAACACACTAATCCATTATTTTATATTCACTCTCTGATAGTTTCAGCATCTGGGTGATCTAGGAGTCTGGTTCTGTTTATTTCTATTTCTTTACTATGGAGGTTTTTTTTTTTTTTTTTCCTTTTTTTTGTTGAAATGTTGAATTGTTGGACATTGTGTGTAGAACAGTAAAGATTCAGGTTAAAAAAAATCTATATCCATGCCTATATCTATCTGTGTCAGGAAATATGCATTCTTCTGCTGCTAGGATTTTGTTGAATATTTGGTAGGGGTTAAGTTAATTAGTTGAGACTTAAGCTGTTTTCAGATTTTGTTCGCTAAAGTTATCCCTAGTGCACAACTGACTCCAAATTCCTCCAGCATCATTTTGTGCCTACAAAAGGATTAGGTTACTGGAGGGATTTTTGTAATGCTCCTGTTTCGCCCTCAAATTTAGACTTTCCCTACTAGCCAAAACCTCAGAGAGTGCCTCTCTCTGAACTCGTGCCCCACTCCTAGTGGTAGATTGCTATTTATTGGTACTCAAAACTTGCTAAGGTGGTATGGAGAGTGATAAGGTGAAGGGGCATATATATAAACATTTTAGTATTAAACTTTGGTACTTATTCCCTCAATTTTTATTTATTTTAATAGGTAAATTAAGCCCATCCCCATTTATTGATATAACTAATATATTTGGTCTCAATTCTGCTAAAATATTTTATAATTATTATATTTATGTAAAATGTATTATGTGTTTTACTTTTTTTTATCTGTTTTTGTCAAGTAGGGATGTTTATAGTTTTCTTCCAATGATTTCCTTTGGATTTATACCTTTTAAATTATAGTAAACTTATTTTCTTAGTTAAATCTTACATTTTAATTTGTTCTATCTTTAACTGAATTCTTTAATTTATAACTTATTCTTTCCAAATTCACAACACCTATTAATTATTGGCATTTGGGAATGAAAATCAGAATTCTCAGGAATCTCCAAATCATTAATTATTCTTTATTTTTAGAACACTTTATTTACATTTCTCACAATTAAAAATATTAAGTTTAGTAGCATGTATATGGAACTGAGTACTAGGAAATTATTAGACACTGATAAATGCCTTTATTATTATTGATATTGAAACAATATCATGTTGGATACCCTAGCAAGATTAACAGGACTGCCTTAAGGACAATTTTGCATCCAGAAGTTGTTATTTTTGAAATAACACTCATAGGATTTGTATAAAGTATACTCTATTTGCACATTTATTTATTTATTTATTCAAAGATTTTATTTATTTGAGAGAGAGAGAGAGCATTGAGTGAGAGAGAGAGAGAGAGAGAGCACAAGCAGGGGGAGGGCCAGAGGGAGAAGCAGACTCCCCATTGAGCAGAGAGCCAACATGGGGCTCAATCCCAGGATGCTGGGATCATAACCTGAGTGAAGGCAGAAGCTTAACTGACTGAGCCACCCAGGTACCCCTATTTGCACATTTATTAATATTCATCTTATTTGCAGGAATGACTGATCTTTAGTAACAAACAGGGTCACAAAAAATTGTAACTATTACAAGGAATTTCTTGGATGTAACTGGTTACTATTAAGATATTTTTAGAGTGCCTGGGTGGCTCAGTTGGTTAAGCATCTGACTCTTGATTTCAGCTCAGGTTGTGATCTCAGGGTTCTGAGATAGAGCCCTGTGTTGGGCTCTGCACTGGGCATAGAGCCTGCTTAAGATTCTCTGCCCCTCCCAACCCCCCTCTCAAAAATTAATTAATTAATTAATTAGTTTAAATATTTTTAAATATAAAATGCAGATTTTTAACTATTTTCTAAATTCATATTTTCTTTCTGATTCATAATAAATATAATTATATAGTATATTTTGGACAAAGGTCTGCAGAAAGAAAAACAACAGCAGCTTAATGACAGGAAATAAATTAAACTGTCATGATAAAATACATCCTGCTTACAAGCCCTTTGAAAGACTTCTGATCCTTCACTTACTATGAATTCCAGGGATTCATTGTAAAATAGTTAAAATTAAGTTGTCTGAGATCCTTTTTGAACAGAGTAGGTTAGTGAATAAATTCATTATTAAATTAAATTTATTACATAGTTGTCTTCAAGGTAAATATACCTTGGTGGCCCATACTTTTTATTTAAAAAATCCTACCTTTTATTTAAAGGTATTTTAGGTAAATTGTTTTATTTCTATAGTATATATGTTATTATTTTGATGGAATTTTATATCATAATTTATCCATAATGAACCTCAGCTTAAATCTTACACCTTTTACAAAAGTTAACTCAGTATGGGGAAAAAGTGAGCATTAAATATAAAAATATAAAGCATTCAGAAGTAAAAAAAGAAGAAAATATTTCAGACCTAGGGTTTGGTAAAGAATTCTTAGGTATAACGCCAAGAGCACAATCTATACAAGAAAAAAAATGGATAAATTGGACTTCATTAAAATTAAAAATCTTTTCTCTGCCAAAGATTTTGTTAAGAAAATGGAAAGATGAGCTGTAGACTGCAAAGTATTTAAAAACCATGTATCTGACATAGTTATTTATATCCAAAAAAAAATCACTGAAAAGAATATACAGATGGCAAATGCGCATAGAAAAAGATGTTCAGCATCACTAGCCATAAGAGAAACATACATTAAGACCATGATGGACTATCTCTACATACCTATTAGAATTAATAAATTTTTTAAAGTAATGATAAAACAAAATGCTGGCAAGGATGCAGCAAAATGGACTCTCTCATACGTTGCTTTTGGGAACATAAAATGGAACAGATACTCTGGGAAACGGTTTGGCAGTTTCTTACAAACCTAAATATGTAACCATCACATAGCCTGGTCATCACACTTCTGGCCTTTAGTACGACAGAAATGAAAACTTACATCTTTTGGTTACTTGTTACTATGTTAACAGAATAATTAGTCTTTTCCCACAGGGGGAAAACTTTTTGTGTTCAAACACATGTCTTTTGAGAAACTTAATAGCCATATTATAGGTATTTCTATTTGTTTGTTCGTATCCTATTTTGGAATGTGTTGTATTTTTCAAAGGTGTTGACCAAATCTGAGCCAAAGAGGAAAAGATATGAATAGAAAAACAGTTTCTAAAACACAGGTCAAATAATTTAAATTATTATATAAATGATGGAAGAGAATATATTCACCCAAACATCTATACATTTAATTGTGGTGGAAATTTTCCTGAACATATATAGAGAGAGATAGATTATGGAGCTTATAATGTCTGTATTATACAACTATAACTAATGTGTACTGACAGATTCATGACAAAATTATAGGAATGAAAAAATAAAGACACAAAAAACCTAATTGCCTAGTTGGATGTTGTTGTTCACAAACCTCTGTTAGGTATTATGGGTAGGGAGAGACAAAAGAGGTAAGAAAATGGTTGCTATGATTTAGGAGCTTTCTGGTTAATTGTGCAAACAGATGTAACACAACAACAAAAAAAGAGAAAATAAAATGTTAGGGAACATAATTAAATGTTAATCTTTGAGTATTGTTTTGTAAATTGCATTACTGACCCCAACTGCTTGCCAAGAATTGGTGTAACAATAGAACTATGATGAGCTGGGTTCACTTTTTACAACGTCATAAGCCCAGACAGTTCATTACAGAGATGCAAGCCTTCCAAGTATTTTGTCAATATGGTATGGAAACAGAGAGTGAGTCAGAAAAGAAGGATGAGGTTGGGGAACATTACCATCACTCATGCTAGAAGATGAGTTCCACTAAAGGGAGAACTATGTCTTGTCTTTAGGACGATTAAAATAAAGTAGGAGAGATAAATATTTACAGAAATTACTATTTTTCAGGTATGATAGAAAATTTAAATAAAATGTGATTTTCAAAAGAATGAGACTCATTCCAACTGCAGAAAAAGGCTTCATATTTGAACTAACTGTTGAAGATTGACAAAAAAATAGATGAGAGAATATTCTTTCGAGATAAAGATATATCATAACAAAAGGCACCAACGTAGATAAACCTATGGCACGTTTGGAGGCCTAGTACAGTGTAGGACACTGAGAACTGTGGCTGGAAGTGGAGGTTAATTTGCACAGTGACTATCAAGTAGTAGAGAACCATATGTAGTACAGATTTTAAAACCGAAGAGTGATATGATTAAATCTGTATTTTAGGAAAAAAAATTCAGTGTTAGAATAAACACGTGAAACAAAAGATAACAAATACAAGGAGACAAATTAAGAAGCAATTATAGCAATAGGCCAGATTGTAGGAAGTGAGAGCAATTAGGAGAGTAGGGGAAATATATGGGAGAGATATGGAAACTTATGTAACAATTTTACATATGGGATGGAGTGCAATTGAGAGGACAAGGCTAAATATATGACTGTATACTTTGGAAGTAGCAGCTGTAGCTATAAGCCAGATGAATTCTGAAAGAATATAATAAACATATATAAGGCTATAAGCTTATAGCACTAGCTACTGGGAAAAAGGACACAGGAAGGGGAGGGACAAGGATTTACTAGGAGGGAAGAGGAGGATCATAATAAGAGTCAACAAATATTTGCTAAGCTTACTTGGCCTTATTCATTGTACTTTTCACTGAAAACACCCAGGAATGCTTTATTGTCCCTTGCCCCCAAGGAGCTCCTGCTTTCATGATTAAAATTACATTAAAATCATAATAAACATGACATATGTTAAAAGAGAAAAATCAATAAAGTTTCCATGGAATAAGGAAGCTGTTTATACCTGTAATGAGAGGTGGAGAAGCTAAACAATTATAGGAGGGAGTTGATATTTAAATAAATCTGCATTAAAGTTTTCAAGTTTTATTACACTTAGACTTTGTGATCATTAAACCATCATTTACATAAATTCTAATTATACAAATTTCTAGAGCTCCAGATAATGCAGTGACAATACATACATTTGTATATGAAAAGTACTAGTTTGGCTTATATTCTATATTAATTAAAAATAATTAGAAGAAAGAAAACTATATACATTATAGAAGCAATTATATATTGGGAATTTATAGACCAGATTTTGCCTCATCTTATTTATACACACTCATTAAAGCATTAGTGTATTAACTGTGGCATGTAGATGAACTTGAATGAAAACTAATGAACCAAACAAGAACCACAGGCCCAAATGAGATAAAATATTTCTTGCTTCTGTCTTGCCGACAAGCAAAAGCAAATCGCTTAATGCCTTGGAAATCCCTCTTCATCCAAAAATCAATTTGCCATAGCTTCTGATAACAGATTTTTATGCAATCAAACTAAAATGATTAAATTCATTTCATAAAATAATTTCTTGACTTTCATGTGCAGCATAATATTCAACTTCAAATGCATGGAAAAATAAGTATCTGAGATACCTGAATTCTAAAAGCCACTTTTATGAATTCCATTGAGCAAAGAAAATTATTTTTCTTCTCATTAAATCTCCTCATTCTAATTTTAATTTCTTTGACTTGTCATAAAAAATATAAGTATCTGAGAAGTAGCCTTAAACAAAATATGCAGTTGTGCTATATTCAGTCCTCAGAAAGTAGGCTTTGATCCTACTCTGGGTATCAGGAATGCATAAAAATGATGCCGGATCATCTACTTAGTTCTAGGAAGCAGAAAGTGGCATGAAATAAAAAAGGAATTAACTAACTCACTTCCAAGCCCTGATGTTTTCTCCCCAGTATCTACATCCTTTAATATGAAAAACAAAAACACAAGAAACAGTGTCAGCTATAACATGTGGAGTCTGTTCAAGCCCAGGATTGCTGTGTTCTGTATGCATTCCCCATTTTGAAGCAGTGACATTAGAGAGAGCAAAGGGAATCCTAAGGAAGCACAGTCCCAGTCCTGCTCACTCTTCCCTTTAGCCATGCCAACCTTAGAGTATGGTTTAAGATGTTCATAAACAATCATTTATACTTAGATTTGGGAGCATGTCCACATCATGAAGTCCTATCCTTCCTCACAAAACTCGAGAAATGTCATTAAAAAATACATGGATGCCTCCATCATTTGGGACCTAATCTTTAGCATATTGTGAATAAAACATTTGTTCCCATATTTAACACTGTTCTGGTCCTGGGAATCCTTCTCCACATCTCCTAGATTTTGTTCTCAAAGAAAGCATTGCTTGCATTCAGATGCTGTGAATTTGTGGTTTTTGAACCTGCTGTCATCAAAATCTGAACTGAATGGTGGATTTGAGTACCTAAATAGTAGAAAAGGCAAGTTCCCTACACAAATCCTTCTCAGGATGAATACAGTAGAATCCTGCAGAAAAATGTATTGCTGCCTAGCAGCACAATATGTCATTTCTGCTTTTTTTTTCCTGTATCATATAATTTGTGGCTCATCTTCGATAATTTGACAAAATTTAGTCACATATTTTTCTATTTTATTGCTATGAAGTTTATTTATTTTTGTGGGGGGGAGGGTCAAGCCAGAAGTGTACAGATTATTTAAGAACTTACTCCCTTAATTTATGACTTCTTACAGGCATAGGGTGTGGGCCTCCATTGTCACATTATCAGTGCTCTTTATGGAGCCAAATCCAGTATCATTTCTCAACTTCCACTTACACAGTAAGTCAGCCACATGTGACATGACTGATCGTTCATTCTTTGTTCACTGTCCTTTCTGGACAAGACTGCCTTCTCTCAATGTTCTAACTCTCTGGCCTCATGAGTTCAGTCTCTAAGTCACTCCCTGTCATTTCAACTCTAGTCACTGGACTGTAAATAGCTGACTTGCACTAATGATGTCCACACTTATGGCTGCAGCGCTGATGCCTCCCTTGAAATTCAGACATGTGTCCCTTATCTTCCTATGTATGTGTAATGGGCATCACAGGTCTAAACACAACCTTGTGTTCTATCCCTTAAACATGTGCCTCCAATAGTCCTCTCTACTTCAACAAGTGAAAACTCTATTCTACTCCAATTCGAAGTCCATATGTTGAAGTCTCTATTTCTCTTACATTTTATGTTAATAGATATAACTGAAATATGTTGAGAACCCAAACACTTCTCACCACATTCACCACTAAGTCCAGGCCAGCTAGGATCACTCCTCAACTGAAATGGTCTCCTCATTAGTTTCCCAGCATCCATCTCTGCCTACCTATGGTCAGTTTTTCACACAGCAAATACATTACATTGAAAGGAAAGTCTGACCAATTTACTCTGCTCAAAATTATATAGTGACTTTTGTGCATTTTCCTATTGAATTATTTTCCAGAGCAAAAACATGCAGTTTTCTCTATAATACAATTAGCATTTTTTTTACATTTTTTTCACAAAAATACCTTATTTTACTTAATTTTTTAAATTTTATTTTGTATTTTGATTTCAGTATAGTTAATGTACAGCGTTATATTAGTTTCATGTGTACAACACAGTGATTCAACAATTCTGTACATTACTCAGTGCTCATCATAATAAGTGTACTCTTAATCTCTTCACCTATTTCACCCATCCTCCCTGTCATTTTGTTTGTGGTTTCTGAACCTGCTGTCATCAAAATCTGAACTGAATGGTGGATTTGAGTATCTAAATAGTAGAAAAGGCAAGTTCACTACACAAATCCTTCTCAGGATGAATACAGTAGAATTCTGCAGAAAAATGTATTGCTGCCTAGCAGCACAATATGTCATTTCTTTTTTTTTTTCTGTATCATATAATTTGTGGCTCATCTTCGATAATTTGACAAAATTTAGTCACATATTTTTCTATTTTATTGCTATGAAGTTTATTTATTTTTTTTGGGCGGGGGGTCAAGCCATTGCCCAGAGGGTCAAGCCACCTCCCCTCTGGTAACCATCTGTTTGTTCTCTGTAGTTAAGAGCCTTTTTTTTTTTTTTTTTTTTTTTTTTTTTTTGGTTTGTCTCATTTTTCTCTGTTCATTTGTTTTGTTTCGTAAATTCCATATATGAATAAAATCATATGGCATTTGTCTTTCTCTGACTTAGTTCACTTAGTATACTCTCTAGATCCATCCATGTTGTTGCAAATGGCAAGATTTCATTTATTTTTATGGCTGAGTAATATTCCATTGTGTGTGAATGGATGGATGAATAGATGATAGATAGATAGATGATAGATAGATATAGATATAGATAGATAGATAGATGATAGATGATAGATGATAGATAAATGATAGATAGATGATAGATGATAGATAGATACCATGACTTCTTTATCCATTCATCTATGGATGGACACTTGAGCTACTTCCTGCTTCCATAATTTTGCTATTGTAAATAATGTTGCAATAAATATATGGGTGCATGTATCTTTTTGAATTAGAGTTTTAGTATTCTTCCAGTAAATACCTGGTAGCAGAATTACTGGATCATATGGTAATTTGATTTATTTTTTAAAGAACCTCATACTGTTTTCCACTGTATCTGCACCAGTTTGCATTCCCACCAACAGTGCATGAGGGTTCCTTTTTCTCCACATTCTCATGAACAGTTGTTTCTTGTATTTCTCATTTTAGCTATGCTGACAGGCATGAGGTGATGTGTCACTGTAGTTTTGATTTCCATTTCACAAATGATGAATGATGTTGAGCACCTTTTCATGTATCTGTTGGCCATATGTGTGTATTCCTTAGAGAAATATCTGTTCATGTCTTCTGTCCATTTTTATTGGATTATTTGTTTTTTGATGTTGAGTTGTATAAGTTCTTTATATATCTTGGATACTAACCCTTTCTTGCATATCATTTGCAAGTATCTTCTCCTATTCAGTAGGTTGTCTTTATGTTTGTTGATTGTTTCCTTTGCTGTGCAGACTTTTTTTTTATGTTGATGTAGTCCCAATAGTCTATTTTTCTTTTGTGTCCCTTGCCTCAGGAGACATATCTAGAAAAATGTTGCTATGGCTTATGTCAGAGAAATTACTGCCTATGCTCTCTAGGATTTTTATGGTTTCAGGTCTCAAATTTAGGTCCTTATTCCATTTTGACTTTATTTTTGTGTATGGGGTAAGAAAGTGGTTCAATTTCATTCTTTTACATGTAGCTGTCTAGTTTTCACAACACCATTTGTTAAAGAGACTGTCTTTTTCCCATTGCAAATTCTTGCTTCTTTGTTGAAGATTAATTAACCATATAATCATGTGTTTATTTATGGGGTCTCTATTGTATTTTATTGATCTATGTGGTCTATTTTTGTACCAGGACCATACTGTTTTGATTACTACAGCTTTGTAGTATATCTTGAAATCTGGGATTGGGATATCTCCAGTTTTCTTCTTTTGCAAGGTTACTTTGGCTATTCGACATCTTTTGTGGTTCCACACAAATTTTAGGATTATCTGTCCTAGTTCTATGAAAAAGGTTGTTGGTATTTTGATAGGGATTGCATTAAATCTGTAGATCGCTTTGAATAGTAGGAACATTTTAATAGTATTTTTCTTTCAATCCATGAGTATGGGATATCTTTCAATTTGTTTGTGTCATCTTCAATTTCTTTCATCAGTGTTTCATAGTTTTCAGAGTACAGGTCTTTCACCACCTTGGTGATGTTTATTCCTAGGTATTTTATTATTTTAGGTGCAATTGTAAAAGGTATTGTTTTCTTAATTTCTGTTTTGTTACTTCATTATTAGTGTATAGAAATATAATGGATTTCTGTACATTGATTTTTTATCCTGCAACCTTACTGAATCTATTTATCAGTTCTACTAGATTTTTGGTGAAGCTTTTAGGGTTTTCTATATATAGTATCATGTCATTTGCAAATAGTGAAAATTTTGCTTCTTCCTTTTCAATTTGGATACGTTTTATTTCTTTATGTTGTCTAATTGCTGTGACTGGGACTTCCACAGTGCTGAATAAAAGTGATGAGAGTGGACATCCTTGTCCTGTTCCTAACCTTAGGAGTAAAGCTCTCAGTTTTTCACCATTGAGTATGTTGTTAGCTGTGGGTTTTACATACATGGCCTTTATTATATTGAGTTATGTTCCCTCTAAACCTACTTTGTTGAGGGTTTTTATCATGAATGGATGCCGTACTTTGTCAAATGCTTTTTCTACATCTATCAAAATGATCATATGATTTTTATTCCTTTTCTTGTTGATGTAATGTATCACATTGATTGATTTGCAAATGTTGAACCACACTTGCATCCCAGGAATAAATCCCACTTGGTCATGGTGAATGATTTTTTTAAAGTACTGTTGCATTTGGTTAGCTAATATATATTTTTAAATTTTATTTTATTTTATTATGTTATGTTAGTCACCATAGAGTACATCATTAGTATTTGATATAGTGTTCCATGATTCCTTGTTTTTGTATAACACCCAAGGCTCCATGCAATACATGCCCTCCTTAATAGCCAGCACTGGGCTCACCCATCCCCCCAGCCCCACCCACCTAAAACCCTCAGTTTGTTTCTCAGAGTCCATAGTCTCTCATGGTTCACCCTCTGATATCCCCCCCTTTATTTTTCCCTTCCTTCTCCTAATGTCCTCCATGGTATTCCTTATGTTCCACAAATAAGTGAAACCATATGATAATTGACTTTCTCTGCTTAGCTTATTTCACTTACCATAATCCCTTCCAGTCACAACCATGTTGATGCAAAAGTTGGGTATTCAACCTTTCTGATGGGCTGAGCAATATTCCATTGTATATATGGACCACATCTTTATCCATTCGTGTATTGAAGGGCATCTCGGCTCTTTCCACAGTTTGGCTATTGTGGACATGGCTGCTATGAACATTGGGGTGCATATGGCCCTTCTTTTCACTACATCTGTGTCTTTGGGGTAAATACCCAGTAGTGCAATTGCTGGGTCATAGGGTAGCTCTATTTTTAAATTTTTGAGGAACCTCCACACTGTTTTCCAAAGTGGCTATACCAACTTGCATTCCCACCAACAGTGTAACAGGGTTCCCCTTTCTCCACAACCTCTCCATTTGTTGTTTCTTGCCTTGCCCATTTTTGCCATTCTAACTGGTGTAAGGTGGTATCTCAATGTGGTTTTGATTTGAATTTCCCTGATGGCTAATGATGATGAACATTTTTTCATATGTCTGTTAGCCATTTGTATGTCTTCTTTGAAGAAGTGTCTGTCCATGTCTTCTGCCCATTTTTTGACTTGATTATTGGTTTTTTGGTGTTGAGTTTGAGACGTTCTTTATAGATCTTGGAAATCAGCACTTTGTCTCTAGTGTCACTTGCAAATATCTTCTCCCATTCTGTGGGTTGCCTCTTCATTTTGTTGACTGGTTCCTTTGCTGTGCAGAAACTTTTTATCTTGATGAAGTCCCAAAAGCTCATTTTCACTTTTGTTTCCCTTGCCTTTGGAGATGTATCTTGGAAGAAGTTGCTGTGGCCAATGTCAAAGGGGTTACTGCCTATGTCGTCCTCTAGGATTTTGATGGATTCCTGTCTCACATTGAGGTCTTCATCCATTTTGAGTTTAACTTTATGTATGGTGTTAGAGAATGGTCGAGTTTCATTCTTCTGTATATAGCTGCTCAATTTTCCCAGCACCATTTATTGAAGAAACTGTCTTTTTTCCATTGCATATTTTTTCCTGCTTTGTCGAAGACTATTTGACCATAGAGTTGAGGGTCCATATCTGGGCTCTCTATTCTCTTCCATTGGTCTATATGTCTGTTTTTGTGCCAGTACCATGCTGTCTTGGTGATCATGGCTTTGTAATATAGCTTGAAATCAGGCAACGTGATGCCGCCAGTTTTGTTTTTCTTTTTCAACATTTCCTTGGCAATTCGGGGTCTTTTCTGATTCCATACACATTTTAGGATTGTTTGTTCCAGCACTTTGAAAAATGCTATTGGAATTTTGATTGGGATGGCACAGAAGGTATAGATTGTCTGGACAGCATAGACATTTTAACAATGTTTATTCTTCTAATCCATGAGCATGGAATGTTTTTCCATCTTTTTGTGTCTTCAATTTCTTTCATGAGTGTTCTGAGGTTCCTGAGAGTATAGATCCCTTACCTCTTTGGTTTGGTTTATTCCCAGGTATCTTACGGTTTTTGGTGCTATTGTAAATGGAATTGGTTCTCTAATTTCTCCTTCTACAGTTGCATTGTTAGTGTATAAAAAAGCAACTGATTTCTGTACATTGATTTTGTATCCTGCCACATTACTGAATTGCTGTATGAGTTCTAGTAATTTGGGGGTGGAGTCTTTTGGATTTTCTACATAAAGTATCATGTAATCTGCTAAGAGAGAGAGTTTGACTTCTTCTTTGCCAATTTGAATACGTTTTATTTCTTTTTGTTGTTTGATTGCTGTTGCTAGGACTTCTAGTACTATGTTGAACAATAGTAGCAAGAGTGGGCATCCTTGATGTGTTCCTGATCTTAAGGGAAAGGCTCTCAGCTTTTCCCCATTGAGGATGATATTCGCTGTGGGTTTTTCATAGATGGATTTTATGAACTTGAGGAATGTTCCCACTATCCCTATTCTCTGAAGAGTTTTAATCAGGAAAGGATGCTGTATTTTGTCAAATGCTTTTTCTGCATCAATTGAGAGGACCATATGGTTCTTCTCTCTCCTCTTATTAATGTGTTGTATCACACTGATTGATTTGGGAATGCTGAACCACACTTGTATCCCGGGGATAAATCTCACTTGGTCATGATGGATGATCCTTTTAATGTGTTGTTGGATCATATTAGCTAGGATTTTGTTGAGAATTTTGGAATCCATATTCATCAGGGATATCAGTCTAAAATTCTCCTTTTTGATGGGGTCTTTGTCTGGTTTGGGATTAAGGTAATGCTGGCCTCATAGAATGAATCTGAAAGCTTTCCTTCTGCTTCTGTTTTTTGAAACAGCTTCAGGAGGATAGGTATTATTTCTTCTTTGAATGTTTGGTAGAATTCCCTAGGGAATCCATCAGTCCCCAGACTCTTGTTTTTTGGGAGGTTTGGATCATTTTTTTGGGAGGTTTGGATCACTGCTTCAATCTCATTACTGGTTATTGGCCTATTCAGGTTGTCTATTTCTTCCTGTTTCAGTCTTGGTAGTTTATACGTTTCCAGGAAGGCATCCATTTCTTCCAGGTTGCTTAATCTATTGGCATATAGTTTTTGATAATAATTCCTAATAATTGTTTCTATTTCCTTGGTGTTAGTCGTGATCTCTCCCCTTTCATTCATGATTTTATTAATTTGGGTCCTTTCTCTTTTCTTTTGGATAAGTCTGGCCAGTGGTTTATCGATCTTATTATTTCTTTCAAAGAACCAGCTTCTGGTTTCGTTGATCTGATCTACTGTGTTTCTGGTTTCTAATTCATTGATCTCTGCTCTAATCTTAATTCTTTCTCTTCTAATGAGTGGCTTATGCATCGTTTGTTGCTTTTCTTTCCAGTTCATTAAGATATAAAGTTAGTTGGTGAATTTGGGGTTTTTCTGTTTTTTTGAGTGAGGCTTGAATGGCTATATATTTCCCCCTTAGGACCACCTTTGCAGTATCCCACAGGTTTTGGACCGATGTGTTTTCATTCTCATTGGTTTCCATGAATTGTTTAAGTTCTTCTTTGATTTCCTGGTTGACCCAAACATTCTTGAGCAGAGTGATCTTTAGCTTCCAAGTGTTTGAATTTCTTCCAAATTTTTTCATATGATTGAGTTCCAGCTTTAAAGCATTATGGTCTGAAATATGCAGGGAATAATCTCAATTTTTTGGTTGGGTTGAGACCTGATTTGTGACCCACTATGTGGTCTATTCTGGAGAAAGTTCCATGTGTGCTTGAGAAGAATGAATATTCTGTTGTTTTAGGTAGAATATTCTATATGAGGTCCATCTGGTCCAGTGTGTCATTCAAAGCTCTTGTTTCTTTGTTGATTTTTTGCTTAGATGATTGTCTATTGCTGAGAGTGAAGTATTGAGGTCTCCTACAATTAACGTATTATTATCAGTAGGACTCTTTATTTTGGTTAATAGTTGGCTTATGTAGTTGGCTGCTCCCATGTTGGGGGTGTAGATATTTAAAATTGTTAGATCTTCTTGTTGGATAAACCCTTTACGAATGATACAGTGTCCTGTCTCTAACTACAGTCTTTTGCTTAAAATCTAATTTGTCTGATATAAGAATTGCTACCCCAGCTTTCTTTTGAGGTCTGTTGGCATGGAAGATGGATCTCCATCCCTTCACTTTCAGTCTGGATGTATCTTTAGGCTCAAAATGTGTCTCTTGTAGACAGCATATGGATGGGTCCTGTCTTTTTATCCAATCTGCAATCCTGTGCCATTTTATGGGAGAATTTAGGCCATTCACATTGAGAGTGATTATTGAAAGATTTGAATTTATTGTCATCATGTTGCCTGTGAAGTCCTTGTTTCTATAGATTGTCTCTGTAAATTTCTGTTCTATATCACTCTTGGGGTCTTTCTCCTTTTATAGAACCCCTCTTAATATTTCTTGCAGGGCCTGCTTAGTGATCACATATTCTTTCAGTCTCTGCCAAGTCTTGGAAGCTGCATCTCTCCATCCATTCCAAATGACAGCCGTGCCGGAGAAAATATTCTTAGCTGCATGTTCTTCTCGTTTAGTACCCTGAATATGCCTTGCCAGGCCTTTCTGCCTTTCCAGGTCTCTATGGATAGGTCTGACATTATTCTGATATTCCTCCCTCTGTACATAAGGAATCTCTTCCCCCTAACTGCCCTTAAGATGGTTTCCCTGGTTCTAAGATTTGTGAGTTCTACTATCACATGCTGGGGCGTTGGCCTGTTTTCCTTGATCTTGGGAGGGGTCCTCTCTGCCTCTAGGACACAAATGTTTATTTCACTCCCCAGATTAGAGAAGTTCTCAGCTACAATTTGCTCAAATATATCTTCTAGTCCTCTCTCTCTCCACCCCCTCAGAGATCCCAATAATTCTGACATTCAAACATTTCATGGCATCACTTATTTCTCTAATTCTGTTTTCATGGATTTTAAGCTGTTTCTCCCAGGCCTCATCTTTTTCCTTCTTTTCTATCAATTTGCCTTCTAGATCACTAATTCGTTCTTCTGCCTCATTTACCCTAGCTGTTAAGAGTATCTAGATTAGATTGGATCTCATTGATAGCATTTTTATGTTCTGCCAGTTCAGCTTTCATTTCTGCCCTTAGAGACTCTATGTTGCCATTAATCGATTTCTCCATTCTAGCTATTGTCTTCATAACTGTTACCCTGAAGTCCATTTCTGACATATTGCTTATATACGTATCCATTTGTAAATCTGTGGCAGAAGTCACAGTCTCTGAGTCTTTCCTATTTTGAGGTTTCCTCCTCCTAGTCATTCTGTTGATGGGTGTTTGAGGCAATGTACAGAGTCCAAATTATTGACCACAACCCAAGCAAGATGTACCTGTTTTATAGGGACATTAGGGTTGTTGACCTCTTGTTCTCCCAGCCTATCTTCTGGGGGAGGGGCCTGCCATGCTGTTACTCAAGCAACCATCTTCGGGCAGAGTTGCCCTGCCCCCTGTGGGGGGCGGGGAATGGGCTCCGTGAAAACCGTTTTGGGGGGGGTTTGTTCTCTGGTGGCTCCCTGGTGGCTTTCTGTGTCTCTTCTGAGGGTCAGAGCAGAAGAGAACGTTTCCAACCCTCTGCCTCAGATCAGAGAGATCGCAGTCTGTTCTTCACTGAACTCTCCAGGCCACACTATCTCCATTTCTGTCTGTGCTGCTATAAACTGCAGTGTCCTGGGTTGTGCACCCCTCAGCAGCACTCCCAGTCCTCGCCTCCAGTTCGGGGCCGTCTCTGCCCTTTGTGCTTCTAAAACTGCCAGCCGCCTCCAGTTTGCATGCGTGGCCCCACTGCTGCAGGTTTCAGTCTGGGGGTCTGCCCTAAAGTCCTTTCCCTGCTGCTACTGGTCTGCGAGTCTGTGCCCGGTCCCCAGTGCGGGAGGCTCTCGCTCACTGGCAGTGTAGGATCCCCATGGCCAGGCTCCCTCCCGCTGCCATTTATCCTCCAATATCTGCTCATGGAATCACAGCTCCCCGCTTCATACCTTGAAACCAACCACCTGTGATATTCTCTTTGTAGAGATCCAGATCTACCTTCTTACATCTCAGGCTGATTTCATGGGTGTTCAGAGTGGTCTGGTAGATATCCAGCTCAATTCAGGGGACCAGTTGGAATATGGTGCCCTACTCCTCTGCCATCTTTTCCTCCCCCGGTTAGCTAATATTTTTTGAGGATTTTCATATCTATGTTCATCAGAGATATTGGCCTATAGTTTTCTTTTTCTTTTTTTTTTTCTTTCCTCTTTTTTTTTTTTTTTGGTAGTGTCTTGTTCTGGTTTTGGTATCAAGGTAATACTGGCCTCATAGAAAATATCTGGAAGTTTCCTCTCTTATTTTTTTGGAATAGCTTGAGAAGAACATCTCTAAATGTTTGATAAAGTTCATTTGTGAAGAAGCTCTCTGGAACTGAACTTTTGTTTGTTGGGAGTTTTTTGATTACTGATTCAATTTCATTTCTGGTAATCAGTCTGTTCAAATTTTCTATTTTTTCCTGATTCAGTTCTGGGAGGTTATACGTTTCTAGGAATTTATTCGTTTCTTGTAGATTGTCCAATTTGTTGGCATACAATTTTTCATAATATTCTTAAACTTTTGTATTTCTGTGGTGTTTGTTGTCATTTCTCCTTTTTCATTTCTGCTTTTGTGTATTTGAGTCCTCTCTCTACTTCTCTCTCTCTTTTTTGAGTCTGGCTTTATCAATTTTGCTGATCTTTTCAAAGAACCAGCTCTTGGTATCCTTGCTCTGTTTTATTGTTTTTGTTTGTTTGTTTGTTTGTTTGTTTTTTAGTTTCTATCCCATTAATTTCTGCTCTAATCTTTATTATTTTCTTCCTTCTACTGGTTTTGGGTTCTGTTTGTTCTTCTGTTGCTAGCTTGTTTGGATGTAAATTTAGGTTGTTTACTTGAGATTTTTCTTGCTTCTTGAGGTAGGCCTGTATTGCTATAACCTTCCCCCTAGAACAGCTATTACTGCATCCCAAAGATTTTTGACCATTGTGTTTTCATTTTCATTTGTTTACA
This sequence comes from Phoca vitulina, assembly GCF_004348235.1. NCBI lineage: Eukaryota > Metazoa > Chordata > Mammalia > Carnivora > Phocidae > Phoca > Phoca vitulina. Next base: position 74,101,165 of record NW_022589711.1, on the reverse strand, counting down.
TGTATTCTTGGATCTCTTCTTTGACTTCTTGGTTGAACCATTCATTTTTGGTAGTGTGTTACTTAACCTCCATGTATTTGTGGTCTTTCCATATTTTTTCCTATGGTTGACATCTAGTTTCATAGTGCATGGTATGACCTTGATCTTTTTGAATTTGTTGAGACTTGTTTTGTTGCCCAGTATGTGATCTATTCTGAAGAATGTTCCCTATGCACTTGAAAAGAATGTGTATTCTGCTGTTTTAGGATGGAATGTTTAGAATATATATGTTAGATCCATCTGGTCCAATTTGTCATTCAAAGCTACTGCTTCAAGGATCCGCCCATTGATGTAAGTAGTTAAAGTCCCCTACTATTATTTTATAACTATGGATTACGTCCTCTAAGTTTGTTATTAGCTGCTTTCTGTACTTGGGTGCTCCCATGTTGAGTGCATAAACATTTACAATTGTTATATCTTCTTGTTGGATTGTTCCCTGTATGATTATATAGTGTCCCTCTTCACCTTTTATTATAGTCTTTGTTTTATTATTTTATTTTTTTAGAGAGGGGGAGGGGCAGCTGGAGAGAGAGACTCTTAAGCAAGTTCCACGCCCAGTTTGGAGCCTGATGGGGGGGTTCAATCTCATGACCCTGAGATCATGATCTGAGCCAAAATCAAGAGTCAGACACTCAACCGACTGAGCTATACAGATGCCCCTATGGTCTTTGTATTAAAGTCTGTTGTCCAATGTAAGTATCACCACTCCAGCTTTGTTTTCACTTCCATTTGCCTGATAAATATTTCCCTATCTCTTCACTTTTAATCTACAGGTGTCTTTAGGTCTGATATGAGTCTCTTGTAGGCAGTATATAGTTGGGTCTTGCTTTTTTATCCATTCTGTCACCCTATGCCTTTTGATTAGAGCATTTAGTCAATTTATGTTCATTTTTGATAGGTATATATTTATTGCCATTTTGTTACTTGTTTGTGGTTGTTTTTGTAGTTCTCTGTTCCTTTCTTCTCTTGCTCTCTTCTCTCATGGTTTGTTGGTTTTCTTTAGTGATATACTTGGATTCCTTTCCCTTTGTTTTGCATATCTATTACTGATTTTTGACTTGTGGTTACCATTAGGTTTGTATATAGCATCTGCATATTGCAGTCTATATTAAGTTGATGGTCACTTAAGTTTGAACCCATTCTTTACTCCTCTCCTGCCCCCATGTTTTAAGTATATGGTGTCATACTTTACATCCTTTGTTTTATAAGTTCCTTGACTGATTTTTACAGATATACTTACTTTTTACTGTTTTTGTGCTTCCTACTTTTTTTACACCTGTGTATGGTCTTTCCTTTCCACTTGAGAAGTTCCCTTTAACATTTCTTGTAGGGGTGGTATAGTGGTCATAAATTCCTTTACTTTTTTTGTTAGAAACTCTTTATTCTTCCTTCTATTCTGAATGATAGACTTGTTGGAAAAATATTCTTGGTTACAGGTTTTTTTCTGTCATCATTTTGAATACATCATGCCACTCTCCTCCAGCCTGCAAAGTTTCTGTGGAAAAATCAGCTGATAGCCTTATGGTGTTTCCCCTGTATGTAACTGTCTTTTCTCTTGCTGCTCTTAAAATTCTCATTATCACTACTTTTTGAAACTTTAGTTACTGCGTGTCTTGGTGTGGACCTCCTTGGGTTCATTTTGTGAGGGGTTCTCTGTGCCTCCTGGATCTGGATTTCTGTTTCTTTCCCCAGTTTTCAGCTACTATTTCTTCAAATAAGTTTTCTGCCCACTTTTCTCTCTTTTCTTCTGGGATCCCTATAATGAAAATATTTCACTTGATGATGTCACTGAGTTCCCTAAGTCTGTTTACTATTATTAGTTTATTCTGTCCTGTTCAGCTAAATTATTTTTTATTGTTATATTTTTCCCTAGCTTTATTGAGATTTGACATATAACATATGTAAGGTCAAGGTATACTATGTGATTATTTGAAACACGTGTTTTGCAAAATGATTACTAAAATAAGGTACTTAATACTTCCATCCCTTACATAATTAGTGTTGATAAATTCTCTCAGCAGGTTTAGTATTAATAAATTCCCTTAGGAGAGTACTTTCCCTTCATTCCTCAAAGCCCCTGTGGGGCTGATGACACTGGAGATTCCTGGGGCAGCTGGAGCCAGCTGTTGCAAGAATGAGATGGGGGCCTGTATAAGTGGAAGCCTGCTAAGAATTCTGCCTTGAAATCCACCTGGGTCCTAGAGAGCTGCCCGGATTGCTTGAGTAGAAGTAAGTGGGTGAATGGGGCCTGGGTTTGTGGGAGCCCACTGGGAGATTGCCAGGAATGCGTGTGGGTATCTGGGAGGTTTCTGGGGCTACAGGTGTTGGCAGGAGCCACCTAGGGCTGTGAAAGTCAGCCTCATACTGTGATGAGCCAATTCAAAGTCCATGGTGAAGTCTAGCTCTCAGTATGTTCTCCTCCCATCCTGAAAGTGTCTTCTATCTGCTAGCTGGGCACACATGCTTGGGGGAATAGTGATGGAGGAAGTGTGAATATATCTTTCCTATCATCCTCATTCATCCTTTTTTGTTTTTCTGCTTCACTCAGGTGACACAGACCTTCAGCTGGAATCCCTGACTGCTCTGAAGGTATCTTCCAAGTGCATCATTGTTCAAAATTGATGTTTTTCAATGGAAGGGACCAGTGGTAGAAATTTCTGTTAGGCCATTCTGCTGATGTCACTCTCTAGTCCTAATTTTTATTTTATTAACATATTTTCATCAGTTAATTATTTTTCTATTAACATTTCAAAGGTGATATTATATATGATTATTTTAAATATGTTGTGAAATATTTGATATAGATATTTTATATATATTTGAGCATATATATAATAATAAATACCTGTAAACCACCCTAATTTTATGAATTGGAAAAATTTTGACCTATATTCCTCTCTAATCTTGCCTCCTTAATTTTGTGTGTTGTTCATCACTATATTTAATTTTCTCATTTATCTTGATTACATATGTAATTATCCCTATTAATAAACCATTTGCTTTTTATTTTTCTAGACACTTAATAAAATCATGTCACACTGTATGTGATCTGGGACTTGCTGTTTTTCTCCTACACTGATTATAAGATCCATCTATGCTGCATGTGCACCTAGCTCATTTATTTTGACTTCTATCTAATAATCTATACACTGTAATTTTTCTTTTTTCCTGTTAATAATCATTTCAATTCTTTATAGATTTTTGCCATTGTGAACAGTGCTGATAAGAAAATGTGGGTGTATGTATCCTGATACATGCATGCAAGAGTTTTTGGGGTGCATACCTATGAAGAGAAGTGGTGGGTTATACCGTACACAAGTGTCCATCTTCAAAGTATAGTGGCTTGTTGCCATCTAAAGTGACTGAGCCCATTAGCACTCAGCCTCACCAGATGGGTTTCCTGTTAATCTACATTTTAGTTTTTCATTCCAAATTTGGCCATTTCATTTTTCCCTATAAATCAAAACAAAAGAAAATAAAACAAGAGTCCCTCCAGTGACTTCTCATCTCCCTCGGAGTAATAGCCAATAACGTACTTGCAAGGTCCTCTGTGATCTGTCCCTGCATTCTTGCTGGCTTCATCTCTTACTCCTCTGTACTTGATTCCTCCTCTTCAGGCATACAAGCCTCACTTCTGTTCTATAGACACAGCAAACATATTCCAAACTCAGGGCATTTCACTGGCAGGTACATTTACCTGGAATATGAACTTCCCCAACTTCCCATACTACACTGTACTCTTCCCCACATGGTTCCTTCCTCACATAGCTTCTCAGATAGCAAGATTTCCCTGACTCTACTAAATCAAGTAATACCCCAAATTATATTTGTTCTTTGTCCTCTCTTCTCTTCTCTGTTAATATTTTTGTAGCACTTATCTCCATCTGACATGTTATATACTATTTTTCATGTGTTTCTGCCATGTCTCCTTCACATTATAACATTAGTTACACAATGGCATGGATGTTGACTACTTCCTTCTCTGCTGTATATTTAATAACTAGATAACTACCTGAGACACATTCATTTCTCAGTTAGAGATTGTAGAATGAAGGGATGAGTGATAATGACAAAAAAATACACCATTTCTTTTCATTTTCAAATTTTTGAACCCACTGTACTGTAAGAATGGAACTGAGTGAGCCCTTTAGGATATAAAATGGATTCATTCTGTAATAAACATAAAATCTCTTCTTTGAATGGCTAACTTTTCCAAATACTTTAATGATTAACCATAAATTTATGTAGAAGGAAATATTTATATTTAAAAGTGACCATGTAAACATTCAAAACATATAAAGTTGAACATTAACAAGATAACATTTGAAGAATTATCCCAGTTTGTTTCTATTGAAGGATAGGAGTTATTAACTGTAATGTGCTTGATGAGAACACAAGTATATTTTTTCATAGAGATCATAGTCTACAGCACTTAACAGTATATCAGTCGTAGAGTATTTAATGTGCAACTACATTATTCAAATTATAACATAATTAATTTTTGCAAACATTTTTCCAAGTACCATACAAATTACTCTCATAAACTAAAACTCTTTCCAAATATGTGCAACATTTTCACACACTGTTTTATCTTTGAACATATTAATGTTTGAAGGACTTCCCATTTTACTGAGTTGCAGAAAAAAAGTAGAACTTGGTGCTATAGCAATTGAACTAAACTCACTTTGTAACTTCAAATTTTCTATCATTACTTAAATTTTTTGAGGTTTAACACCCTGTTTGTCAAAAAGGATTTAGTAATAGTGACCATCCAAGTTAGTTCTAAAATCAAATGTGTAAGAGGGACTGGGATGAAGCTCAGAAGTACCTGAATAACTCTGCCCCTCCTTGGGTTTCTATCTGCAGACTCATAAGCATTTTTCTCATTGTAAGAATCAATTATTTTCTTTATTGTAATATTTTTGGGTTAGAAAATACATGCAAAAAAAACAGTTTAGTATCATCATAGCTATGAAATAATATTGAGATATCCAGTTGAAATAATTATAAAACTATGTGCAGTTGTGGAAGTGCAATATTCTTGATTTTTAATGCTTTTCTTTAAATATATATAAACTGGTTAGGGTGGTTATCTTCTAAAAATATAGAAAAGTATTTTTTTTTTTAGGCTGAAATAAAGAATGCTCTTTCTCTCTCTGTTAAAATATCTGTCTGGAAATTGTTGAAATGATCTACAGAATGTTCATACTTTCAGTGGAAATCCATCACACCTGCAACAAATGCCACAAATTGACTGTCTCATAGGCAGACTCAGCAAAAATATAGTTACTAAATAAACATAGTAATTTAGCCACCTGCTAAATCTCAGCAGAAGTTATTTATAGTTGAGCCACTGTCCCTTTGTCGATACAGTGAACATATCTGTACTAATGTTGTACACATATCTATTAATTGTTTAAAATCTTTTATGATGATTTGAATTTTTGTGATCAAATGTTATTATGTCTAACAAAGTAATGCATTTCTATTATTTTGCAATATTTCTTATTATAAGAATCTATGAATGACTTAATATACCTAAAATAAAATTAGTTAATATGTATGAAACACATAGGCATTTTCTCCCCTAATACAAACTTCAGTAAGACAGGAAAAACATAGAGGCAGTGATAGAAGGAAATACAAAGTTAACAACTTGCACTTTCCTGTTTGAATTATGTTTGCATGTTTACCTTCTTAATTTATTTTCAGATCCTGATGGTTTTTAATAGCAATTTATTCTTTTTTTAAATTTTGGAAATAGGAGATTTTACTTAAATAATTTTCTTTAGATTTTATTGTCAAAAAAGAGGAAATAAAGAGTCATATATTTCCTAGGACAGTATAAAGCACAGAAAATGTCAGAAGTCTACCCAATCTTAGTAGGATATTTGCAAGTGATCACTGTTATAAAGATAGCTTTTTACTGGATTAGTCTGAAATAAAGTATCTTTGAAAATCATCAGTATTTTTCCAACACCAGGAAGAAGCTTAACAAAAACTGTGAAATTAAAAACTGGATTGTCTTAGAAAGAAGAAACACCGAAGAAAGAATTTTTAAAAATATAATCATGATATTTCATAATAAACTACTTTAACTAATAGTCCAAATGGAATTATCCTCTTTAAAAGTGTTTTATTAGTAGCATTGTCAGTAGCAAAAATCATTTTGCAAAATTTGAATGTGACACAAAGTAAAGAAAAAGTATTTCAAAAGCCATTTCAAAAAATTTCAGTATTTTGTCAAATACATAAAGTAATAGCATATTTGGAGAATACATACTTTAAATAATTGACAATCACTGAGAGTAGAAATGTCAGTTCCATTGAAATTGTTAAACTGAAATGAAGGGACAAGAGTAAGATGCAAGGAAATCAAGTTATATTTTATTGTATCTTTGTTTTTACTTTTATTGATATTAAATACAATTTAAAATAAAATAGAATAATTCTGACACATTATGAATTTAGTGTCTTTGCTGATTATTAAATTCTCCTGATATAGGCTTCACAGAATATAAAATGAAACACTAACAATTTATTTGAGCACTCTGCCCCTCTGTGTTGACACAATACTATTTCATTAAACTGAACTATTATCTTCTACTGCCCTTTCCTTGACCTTCAAGTTTATCTTAATTTGCTTTAGATTTTGAAATGAAAGGAATGCAAATAAAAAAGATGTTGAAATATGGGCCTGAGTATAGTGCATTCCTGTTTGCTTTCAATCCCTCCTTTATAAAGCTTTCCTTGGCCCAGGCTGGAGACTTGTCACTCCTCTGACCTAAATCACTTGATATCTTTTTTTATTCATTCTTATTCATTATTTTTTGTTTGCCTTATGATGTTTTAATAATAAAATCATATTAGTTCACATAATTATTTCACATGAATTCACCTGGTCTTTACAAGAACCTTTACCAAACTCCATGTGTAGAGAAATTAAGTATTGTAATCCACAGTGACGATGAGAAAATAGTTCACATAGTTGTTCAAGGTCAATGGCTTTTTAAGTGTCTGAGGCAGGTCTAAAATCCAGAATTATTTTCTATAAAATATTATTTTATAGTATTCTAAAAATACTAAAATACTATACAATACTATTAATTCTTAAATTTCTATTGAACTTTGGAATCCCCAATAGGGATTTTTAAGAATGACCACTTTCTTAATTTTAACTACTTATTAAGTTTTCTTGTTTTTATTAATTACCACCAAAGAACGTAAATTAGACTTTAGAACTGCCATTCCTATTTTATAGATGCAAAAACTGGTGCTTACATTACATGACTAGCCCCAAGGTTATAATGCCAAGGTTACAGAGTCACTACTAAGATTCAGGTCTTCTCATTGTTTCCTGTACTCTATCGCATTTTGGTAGGGAATGAATGTAATTATCAGTAAATCCCTCCTTATATTGAATGTACACACACAGTAAGTATTCTATAGGCTATACATAATTTTAATTTAATATGAAAGCACCTTTTATTTACTCTATATACCTATAAATAGAGGCATATAAATATGTAACTAGACAAAGAGGCCCTTGCTATTTTACAAAGATTCCTATTTATTTCAGAATAAATAAATAAACAAATAAATAAATAGCAGCACTTAAGACAGAAGTCAATTATAAGGGAGAAAGAATACCAAGAAATGAGCATGTGGTATCCTTGACTGAAAAATTTACTGATTTTAATTAAATTGAACTGAATTGCTGAATTTAAAGTGTAAGTTACCAAAGTGTGCAATTCTGCAAAAACAAGAATGTTTTTAAGATGGAAAATAAAGAAATAAACTTTATTTACCATGTAAGATGTCAAAATATAGAAAAGACAATCATCATGGGTCAATTGATAATAATTCATTTTGACTGAAAATTGACAGTAGCTATTAAGATGATATTCTCAGTAGATGTTTCCTTAAGCTTGGGTATGTATACTGAAAAATTAACTCTGGATAATTTCACAATTTTCACAAAAATTTGTGGAGTGCCTATTATAGGCCGAGTATTTTATCATGCTACCCTCATGGCTCTATAGGTTCCATTTGTGAAATATGAGCTGGTATTAAGTTTCTAGATAGGAGCTGTCCAACAGGGTGGCTACTAGCTAAATGTGGCTATATGAATTTAAATGTTAATTAACTAAATTAGAAACAATTAAAATTTCAATTATTGAGTCACACTAGCCATCTTTCAAGTGTGCAATTGCCACCTGTGGCTAGTGGCTGCCATATCAGTCCAGATATAGTACATTATGTTTATCACAGAAACTTTTATGGCACAGCACTGATCTAGATCTTATAGTTCCGCAAGTACTAGGGACCAGGAATGCAAATGTCTGCAAATTAACTTGTCTGCATACTCACATGAAATGACCCCATTAAACATTTCTTCAGGAAAGTGTTTCTCTGGCACTCTTTGGTACAGAGAAGGGTCATCTCAGGGATATGAGCCTTCAAATTTTTGTCGAGTACAATCCTATAATAGGTAATGGATGCCTCAGGCAATCATAGCAGGCAGCCCCAGTAATTGATAGATAATCCAATAACTCTCCTTGCACTAATAACATAATCATTAAGCAACTAGCTGTCCAACAGAGAGAGAATTTTGCTCAGTCAACAGGATCATTCTGGTCTGCATAACAGTTATACAAACTATAATATTGTAATCTGGGTTTTTAAAAAATTCTTACAAGACTGAGAGGTCTGTGATACACATAGACATAAAACAATTGCATATAGAAAATCTATGGCATCTGCTAATTCTGACATACAGAGAATACGCAGTCTGATAGCCAGCCCCATACCTGCATTCTTCCTGCTCCCCATAAACTAAAGCATGCAAATGGCTTCAGGTACCTGTAATTATGCTTCTAATCAGGTTTCTTATTCAAACAAGAAGATTAGCAAGAAACAGTATTTGCACAACTGTAAAGGGAACTGAAACTGATTACCTAGTCTCTCTTCTAAAAATATGAATAGATAACCAAGGTCTTAAACATATGAGAAATGCCAGTCACTTGACAGAGAAAGACCAAGATGAACTAAAAGAAAATGTGACAGCAGAGAGATTAAAAATAGAATGAAAAATAACTTTAAAAAAATCTCTAATGTAATCAGATACAATCCAGAGAATATATCTACAAAATAAGAAAAAAGTATAAAAATGAAATCATTGAATAAAGTTTTAAGAGATAAAAATATTTTTGTGTATTTATTGTATATTACATGTGTATTGTATATTCTTTTTTTTTAAAGATTTTATTTATTTATTTGAGAGAGAGAGCACGAGGGCATGAGTGGGGGGAGGGGTATAGGGAGAGGAAGAATCAGACTCCCCGCTGAGCAGGGAGCCCCATGCGGGGCTTTATCCCTGGACCCTGAGATCATGCCCCTGAGCCACCCAGGTGCCCCTGTATATTGTATATTCTTATATAAATAAAAAACAATAAAGGATTATAAAAGAAAGCAAAAGAAATTCAGAACACAGTTCAATAATCAGGAAATTATAGGAGAAAACATAAGAGAGAATACTTAATCTTTCAACATGCCATCAATAAAATGCTCAGAAAGATTAATGGAAAAAATTGAATAAAATTACTAAAGGAACCTTAACAAACTTTGCAGAGGTAAACATAGAGAGAAGTCTTCAGTTTGAAAGACACCTTCAAATGATGTTAATAGTTAAAAAAAATTTCAAAATTTCAAGAATAATGTAATAAATTTCATTAAAAAACAAAACAAAACATCTCACCAAAAACATCATTAACAAAACGAACAGATTAGATAGAGACTGGGAAACATCTGAAATACATATATAAATCAAAGAATTATATCCAGGAGATAATACAAATCACTAATAACAATGCACTGAAAAAAAGAGAAAATAAAAAGATAATGAACTCTCTAAAGAAGATATAAAAATGGAAAAGGAGACAGAAAATGGTGGAATTCTCTTATGAAATTCTCCCTCATTAACATATAGTGTCCACTCGCTCAGCCCTTTTTCCCTTTCTTTTTACCTTTACCTTCACAGAGTATGGAGTATGTGGACTACGCTTGTGCTATAACAACTTGCGAGAATAATTTCTGGTTGTGTTGTTGGGTTGTTGTTGGTGGTGGTAGGTTTTTTTTTCTTCTTTTCTGTATATCACCCTTAAAAAAAAAAATTTTTATTTATTTGACAGAGAGAGAGATAGCAAGAGCAAGAACACAAGCAGGGGGAGTGGGAGAGCGCTGAGCAGGGAGCCCGATGTGGGGCTTGATCTTAGGACCCTGGGATCATGACCTGAGCCGAAGGCAGACGCTTAATGACTGAGCCACCCAGGCAACCTGGTATATCACCCTTTCTAATCTATTTTTTCTAATCCATCCTTTATGTCTTATCCTTTCTAACACTGTCTATATAAATTCAAAACCAAAATAGCTCAAATAAATGGTAAAGAAAATAAAAGATCTCCTCATGGTGAGTGGGGAAATTAGACAATATAAAGAATAAGAAAAACTCCCTTAGCAGATAAACGAAGGGATAATGAAGAAATACTGTGTGCTGACAATTTTCGCCTGGTCATATAAATTAAGTAAAACATTTTTCTAAGTAGTATGATTTACATCAGCAAAGTGTATTTGCTCCAGGAGCAGCCACAGAACCAGCAGAGGGTTGAATTTATCCAGTTTGGTTGTCAACCAGAATAGTAGATGGAGAGGATAGTAATAGCAATTGGGGGTGTTTTGCAATGGATAGGTTCTAAGGTACGGAATATCAGAAAACATTAAAACTGAAAAATCAGTCACACAAGTCAAGAAGCTAGAAAAAAAACATAATGTATGGAAAAAGACAAATAGGTAAGTAAAAATAAGATTAAGAATTCAATAATGAACCAACTATACTAGATAAATAAATCAAATCTAGAGCAAGGTCTTTGAAAAGAATTTTTAGGGGTGCCTGGATGACTCAGTTGGTTAAGTGTATTGGCATACTTCTAAAAATTTTGACCAAGAGATAAACAGAGAACAAACATATAATTAACACTAGATATAAGAAAATCTACAAGTGACTGAGAGGACATTAAAACATTACAAGATGTTCCCACATATAAGTTTATTACACTAAATTATGAAATTTTATCAAAAGAAAAAATTTAGCTCAAGAAGAATGAAAACCCTGATCAGGCAAAAAAATCATAGGAGAAATTGAAGAGTTAGTTTATCACTGACAAAACTATCATGCATGGATAATTTCACAGCAAATTCTATCAAAAATTTAAATAATATCAATATCAGGGGCGCCTGGGTGGCTCAGTCGTTAAGCGTCTGCCTTCGGCTCAGGTCATGATCCCAGTGTCCTGGGATCGAGCCCCGCATCGGGCTCCCTGCTCCGCGGGAAGCCTGCTTCTCCCTCTCCCACTCCCCCTGCTTGTGTTCCCTCTCTCGCTGTGTCTCTCTCTGTCAAATAAATAAATAAAATCTTTAAAAATAATAATAATAATATCAATATCAATATTTAAATTAGTCTATTATATTAAAAAATTAGAATTAGAATTAGAATACTTCCAAATTAGTTACATGAAGTTAGATTAATCTATCAAGATCATACAGAAAGAGTGAAAACAAAACCTTATCTATGATTCAATGTTATTTATGAATGTACATGCAAAGACTCTAAATAAAATTTTAGCAAATCAAACACAGCAATATATCAAAGTATTAATCTGTCTTGAATAAATAGAATTTAACCTAGCAATGCAAAATTGAGTCAACATTTGGATATATAATAATGCTATAATGTACTTCTTAAAAGACTAAAAGTAAAAAAACAAATTATTTAGCTTTATAGATAATGCAAAAGACACAATATAGTTCACCACTAATACCCAATCTAATAAAATAAATTTTAACAACCTATGAATAGAATGGCACTTTCCTAATTTGATCAAAGGTATCTATTAAAAAATAACAGTATATATCATCCTTAACAGGGAGATCCTAGACTATTCCATTAAAGAATCCTAATTGCTGATATCATCAGAGGTTTATTAAAGAACATTCTATCCAATATGCAACACTAAATACTTACGTTATGATTTAGATATCAGTAGTTTCTTCCCATTCACACTTAAATCACTTTTGCATTTGATGACTAAATGTGTGATATTACATCAAACTTTACACATCTCCTGTAATCTACATGGACCAATAAAAATAAGAGCAGAGCAAAAGGTTTTGATTTGATATTCAGAATAAAAGCAGTCCTCCAATGTTTATTTCAACTGTGAATAGTTTTTGTCCTCTGTGACTTGCTATACATTATGGTGGATTTTAATTCCATTCAAATAAACTCCTAAAGCATGCTTCCATGCCTCAGTAGTAACGTCTACTCCTTACCAGTCTCTAAATACACCAAGTTTATTCTACACAGTTTAGGAACTAAATCACAAAACTAAATAATAATAATAACAACACATTTTCTTATGTTTTATGTGGAATTATTTTACCTTTTAATTTTTCACCTCAAACTAGATTTATTCATTCATAAACATTTACTGAACTTTTACAGTAGGTCAGGCTTTGGACTAGTTGCTACTGATACAAAGATCACCAAACCTCAAAGTAATATAGTTTAATGGTGGAAGAATTCAAGTAAATAGTTAAAATGTGATACAGAGGAATAAATGATATATAAGAGATATGAATATAATGCCATAGAAGCCCATAAGAAACTTATACCTCCTCTCTATGCTTTACAATACATGGCATACTAGTGAATATAGTTGTTTTAGCTTAGCAGCTACCAACTACTTTTGCACACTTTATTCATATCAGGTATCTAATCTTCCATTGGATATTTAGTGGGTTCCTTGAAATTAACCTGGAAATGTCGGAAACCCTGACCTCCCCCCTTTCTCAGTTTTCCCCAACTCATAAAATGCTAACAAACATGGGAATTGTCAATGATTCCACTTATTCACAAGAAATAATCAGATTCATCAAATTCATATTATCTCTAATTGGTTTTACCTCTAAAATATGTCTCCTTAAATTTCTTTTCATGCTCTCTACCTGACACTTAGTTCAAGCCACCACCAGATACAGCCTTGACGTTCTAACAGCTAACAATCTTATCTCCTTGTTTCCACTTTTAATTCCCAGCCATTCCACAAACATATACCCAAAGCAGTCAAAGGTCTGTTTGAAATACTCCCCTTGCTTAAAATATCCAATAGCTACCCATAACATTAGATAATGCTAAAGTTATTACCATGCCCTGCAATGGTATTATCTGACTAAACCTACCTCAGGAAATTTTTAAGATATGTTCCTTCTATCTGGACGTTTCTTCCTTGAGATCTTCTAATGCCTGGTTTTTCCTCATTATTCTGGAATCAGGCCTATTACTTTCTCAAAGAAGACTTCCTTTTGCCCTAATCTCCATCTTCTGCTATGACTTTCTATCCTATTATCTTGTCTTATTTTTATTTTCATAATACTTTTCTGAATCTGATGTGATCTTAGTTTTCTGTATAATTATCATCTGCTCTCTCTAATTTATTATTCATGGTACTTAGGACATTAATGAGCATATTACTTCAGCTCATTGGTTAGCTATCTACTATTTACCCTTCACTTACCTAGTGCCATGAATTTACATTTCACGAGGATGGAAAAGAAGGTTTTTTTATCTTCATATATGCAAAATAGAACCCCTGATACATTCTCTTCCTTTCTGTTCTTCACACATACTTAGTGCTTAGAAAAAAGCATCTGGCACAGAGGTGTCCCATTTGGGAAAAAAAAATCATTGAACAAATGATTAAATGAATGACAACTCTCAGCATACAGGCTTTACTATTGTACAGGTGAATACAACTTAGTCAAAGGATCATTTGAGACTTTAGTCATTGAGGCAATCATTAATTTTATTTAATTTTTCTTAACTCTAATATCCTAAACACATATCAAAACAGTAAGAAAAGTCATTATAAATGTCAGCTGTGCATATCATATTTCCATGTTCCCTGTTGATTCTCATCTTTATGAAATTATACATTTATATAGTTGTGATCATAGTCATTAAAAGGAAAATATATAGCTTTGTATTATTTTATAATTTAAAATATATTAATCTAAGAATAATTTAGTTTTACATTTCCAATACAAATAGATGTACAATATTAAATAGTTGTACCAGAAGATTATCTACTATTGGTAGATACTTTGGTTATTAGTAATATTCAATACACTGAGTGAAACTTAAGTATACATCTTCCTTCTTTAAGCTTTTATAGTCTGCCTTATTTCCTAATATTAGATTCTAAAATTGCATTAATCAATGAAAGATTATAAACATTTTAATGACTCATTATTTTATGACTCTTAATATTACAGCAGGTATAGAAAACACCACAAAATTTATTGCATCCCTAGGACAATATCTGGCATATAATGAATGTATAAATAATCTATTAAAGAGTGAATGCTATCTAATTGTTTTATGTAAACACATGCTAATGAATATTTCATATTAATATCAATTGATATTTTAGATTTTTCAAAGCAAAAGGTATCTGATTGATTGATTTTGTTGCATTTGGTCAAATATTTTTCAATATTGAATATCTGATTCAGCACTGTTTTTATGCATGGACAAATGAGGCCCTGTCCTGAAATCTACGTTTCTGTGGGTATCATTGTTTTGCAATGCCCCCTTCAAATTTTTCTAGTTCATTTCCAGTGTCTAGGACTGAAAAAGGCCAGCAGTGCCACCCTTGCAGGGCAGTTCAAAACCAAACTTGGTCTCACATGGATTCTAGTTGCCAAGAACTGCCTATTAAATTTTTCTAAATCACTTCCTCTGCCCAGTACAGTGTGCAGTCATCTGGGCAGGTTACCCAAGAACTGGAATTGGCATGGCCCTGTCCCAATTTATCTCCTTTGGGACACTTTTTTGACCATGCATTAGGTTGACCAGATACCCTGAAGATCTCTGGTAATCATAACCATTGGGTTGTCCTAAACTTGGTCTGGCCCAATTTCTAGGTGAGTGATCTGGTGAGCAGATAGCTTCCATCAGGCAGATTGGTATTGCTTTTACAGGACTATGTGAGTTTGGGTCACCAAAATGATGCAAACAATGTGATTTGGGGTGGCTTTCATTCACATCATTCACAGGATAAGTTCAGAGCTCTGAGTTACCAATGGTTCAGCACCCTATATTACTCTTAAGCTGTGTCTGAGCTCATCTTTGATACTTGCCCATCCTTATAGAAAACAGTGTTGCCACATCCAGTCTACAGTACCCAGGGATGGTGAAGGTGGTACCAAGTATCCTTTCTCTTGTGTGTCCTTGCAACTGTAGTCGGAGAAGTCACTCCACCACTTTTGTTTCCTCCACATGATGTGGCAGCAATCCTTCTGGTCATGATTACTTCCTCTGAGGGCTTTTAGGACAGTTGCTCTGTGAGCCCAATAGGTCCTTCTGATCAACGTCTTCTCTTGCTTCAATAGAATGGTGACATCATGAATCCATATCTAAAGCCATGCTGGAAGAGAGACACTCTTCACCCAAGTGGGGCCACTCTTCACACTCAATTGTGTGCACTTCACTATCTTCCCACTGGTGTTACTGTATAAAAGGCAGGTGAATACTGAGAGATTATATTTTAGGAATGCAATATTTAGCTCTAAAGTGTTCAAAAGAAGATACAGTCTATGCTATAAAGTCCTAACTGGTACATTTAACATGACCAGAAAATGAAGTATTGTTCACATCATCCTGCAGATGCTGAGTAAGTTGCATTTAGTGTCATCATCACGAAGTACAGTTGTAACTGTGAAGAGAGTAATTGGGGGCCAATATTCACAGGTGATACCAAGAATAAGTCAGTATCAAGAATAATGATGGGTTTAAATAAATGGTATTAGGAAACTTCAGAGGCAAGAAGTTCTATATTGTTTCTATATAAGCAGGGTCCAAAGAGCCATGACATTATGAGAATAACAGCATTGATACCTTTTTTTTTTTTTCCACAGTGGAAAATATGGAATTAGTTAGGAATGGCACATCTAATGGTACCTGAAGAAAGAACTAGTTCATGGACTGGCAGAGAAAGAGATTGTGTCTGACTGCACAATAAATAGTATGCAAGTAGTTCTTCCCTACCATTTATTCTATCCATATAAAAAAATCACTATGCCCAACATGTAATCATGAATTTGAAACAAATTTTTAAATCAAATTATTTATATAGACAGTGCCCTGAAAAAAATTTTGCCTGAGGTCTCACATACCTGGATAGGGCTTCTGTTCATATTACTTCTAATACTTTCAATTTTCCTAGTTATTTTATTTCACTGTTAACATTCTTCCATTGAGAACACATAAACCAATGACATACTTTGTCAATTTGAAGAAAATTATAGGCAACATGAATCTAAGTTAAAGTCAAATGTTATACTTAATGGAATTTGACTCAATAGTATTATACCCATATTGATTACATCCTAAATAACTACATGCTGTATGAATGAAGAATTTCTTATCATTATTTTTCTTACTATTGGAGAATAGGAAGCCATATAAGTCTAAATAGCGAGGTGAAGGAAGTCATTGTACAACCAATTCTGGACAATTATTTGCCAGGTAGCTATTAGGTCAGGATAGCAACATAGAAGATGTTTATGGCATAAATTTTAAAGACAATATCACTCTAAAATATATCAAACTTGTTAAAGAACATATAAAATTGGAATCTATTACTTTAATCATGAACAAATTTACCATGAAATCATGAAAAATTACCCAGCTTAAATATATATTACTATGAACTTTGAAGTCTTTTTATGCCCTTATCATACCTCTTAACCTCTCCCAAGAAATATATGTTCTCTTAAACCTAATATTAATATTTCTTTTATTTTTATATCTTTGTATTTCTAAGCAAAATCCTTATGTTCTGATCATATATTCTTCAGTAATGTGCAGTTTATGTTTGCCTGGTTTTGTCATTTTTATATGGTACTCTTCTGTGACTTTTTTTTTTTCTCAACAACATATTTGGTTTAGTTGTTCATCTGTGTGGATATTTGTAGTTACACTTTATTTTAATTTTGTATAGTACTCCTTAGTACAAGTACATGAAAATATGTTTATTCATTTAGCCATTAAAGGACATGTAAGTTATCTCCAGGCTTTTGTTATTACAACTAATGCTGCTATAAACATTATTGTACATGTCTCTTAGTGCATACAAGTGAGAATATCTCCTTGATTATGTACATGAAAGTGAACTGCTAAATTGTAAGATATGCATTTCTTTAACTTTGCTTGATTATACCAAATTGTTTCCAAAATGTTGTGTCAAACAGTACACCTACCAGCAATGACTGATAGTTCTCATTTTTTTTCACTTTTTTACCACTTGATATTGTTAGCATTTTAAATTTTTGCTTATTCTGATGGCTATCTAATGTATGATTATAAATGATAGTAATAATTTCCCTAAGCATAATGACTCTTATGTTTTCATAAGAGTCCTCAAAAAATAATCACTCATTAATTTAATATAGCTGGAGTTTCCCCTTTTTGATAAGTGGTTACTTAAAAATTTCTTCCTAGCCTCTGGTCTTTTTTTCCTTTATATGGAATATAATACAGCTAGATTTTTTAAATCTTTATCTATGATTTGAGTATGAAATGGTATCTCATTGAACTTTTAAATTGCATTTCCATGCCTACTAAGGAGAACAGTTGCTCTTACCTGTTTTCTTTTGGGTGGTTTGTTCTTTTCCTCATTATTCTATAAAATTTTATTACGGGATTAGTGTTGTTACAAAGTTTTAGCTTTTCTCCATTTACCTTATGGAGTCTTTTCTGAGAAGAATTTTGTCATTGAATCCATTAATCTTTTTATTTGAAGTTTGAACATGTTTTATCTTGAGGACATTAAAATATTTTTCTTTGGCCTTTCACTTTTAGGTCTTTAATCCAAAGGGCAAATAAGTCTGTGAAGGATGGAAAGGAGTTGTTCCATTTCATTTTTTTTTCATATGAATATACAATATGGTCAGCAACATTTATTGAAAAGATATCTTTTCCAAACTGATATGAAAAATTATCAAGTACAAAATAAATGTATATCTGCTGGGATGGATATTTGCTAGTATTGGTCTATTTTTCTATTTTTCCACCAATACCACACTACCTCATCATTTGAATTTTATAATAAGCTTTGATAATTGGTAAAGTGAACTGGTGAAGTGAGTACTCTTCTTTAGAATTAACTTATCAATTGCCACAAAATATTAGGAATTTGCTTAGGATTGTCTTATATAGAAGGATCAACTGAGAATTTACATTTATACATATCAATCCTCTATATTTATCTTCATATCATTCAACACAGTTTATTATTTTCTCCATGAATATTTTCATGGAAGGAATAACAAGAATCTTCCCTGATTTTTCAAAAAAACTTTGAAAACAAAAATAATGAAATGACATCTTGAATTCAATGAAAGTAAATAGAATGTCAACATAAGTTCATATGTCTAGAGGTTAATATCTTTCAAAGAGGTGTTAATATTTCTAGAGGTTAATTTAGTATTAACCTCTAGAAAAAAAAGGAGTTTCCCCCTTTTGATAAGTGATTGCTTAAAAATTTCATGGCTAGAGGTTAATACCTTTCAAAGGAGGTGTAAGAAACATATTTTCAGACAAAGAGAAATAGATATAATTAATCACCACCAGTCTACAGTATTTAGTCTTTAGTTTTTAATTTTTACCATTTAAAAGTACTGGTGATTTTTTTTTTTTTTCTGGCAAAAAGAAAATGACCCTAAATGGAAACAAAATGCAGAAAGAAATGAGGAATTCCAGTTAAATGTATGGTAAACATAAATATTTACAGAATAAAACAAATAAATATCTTGAGAAGTTGAAAATATATGTACAGACATAATATATGGCAAATATAGCACAAAATGCAAGAGAGGTCTAAATGGTGTAAAGTTATTTCATTGTTCAGAAAGTGAAAATGTTTAAAGGTAGTTGGTCTATGAAAAGTCAGACATAACATGCAGTCTGTCATGTAGCTACTAGAAGGAAAAAAATAGATGTTATTAATCATCTAGTAGTGGGGAAAAAATGGAATAACAACAATCACTTAGATAACAAAGATCAATCTATATAAGACATAAAAAGAACAATAATGCAAGCTGAAGTAAAGAAATAAGTAGAACAGAAGCCAAACTATGTGGAAAGCCATCCTTCAGTACAGAAAATTAAAAAATTCAGAAGTTGCCTCTTTGAAAGATTAATCAAGTTGTTAAATCTCTAATAAAACTAATCAAGGAAATAAGGGAAAAACCGCTAAAAGATAAGACAATAGATCCTGCAGATATTAGAAAAAATAATTATAAAATATTATCTAAAGCTTTACAATGAATTTGACACTTTAAATGAAATATTGAATTCTAAGAAAAATGCATTTTACCAGAAATAGACATACATAAATATAGTCAACTCATCTTTGACAATGGAGCAAGGGCAACACAACTGAAAAAAGATGGTCTTTTCAACAAATAGTGCCGGATACACTGGACATCCACAAGCAAAAAAAACAAATCTATCTAGACACAGATCTTAAACTTTTCACAAAAATGAACTTAAAATGGATCTTGGATATAGATGTAAAATGTAAAACTATAAAACTAGAAGATAAGACAGAATAAAATCTAGATGACATTGGGTATGGATGACTTTTTAGGTACAACATCAAGGTACCATGCATGAAAGAAATAACTGATAAGCTGAATTCTGTGAAAGATATTGTCAAGAAAATGAGAAGATAAGCCATATGTGGGGAGAATATATTTGCAAAAGACACATCTGATAAAGAATTGTTATCCAAAATACACAAATAACTTTTGAGATTCAACAATTAAAAAAGAACTTGATAAAAAATGGGCAAACAACCTGAACAGACATCTCACCAAAGAAGACATATAGATAGCAAATAAGCATATGAAAAGATGCTGCATATCATATGGCATTAGGGAAATGCAAAGTAAAACAGCAAAGAGATACCACTACATATATCTTAGAATAGTCAAAATCCAGAACACTGACAACACCAAATACTGGCAAGGATACGGAGCAACAGAAACTCTTATTCATGGCTGGTAACGATGCAAATGATATAGCCACTTTGGAAAGCAGTTTGGCAGTTTCAAACAAAATTAAACGTATTCTTCCCATACAATCCAGCACTCATACTCCTTGGTATTCATCCAAATAAGTTGAAAAATTATGTCTACACAAACACCTGCACAGGGATATTTATAGCAGCTTTATTCATAATTGCCAAAACTTGGAAGCATCTAAAATGTCCTTCAGGAACTGAATGGATGGAAAAACTGTGCTATATCCAGATGATGGAATATTATTCAGCAACGAAGGAAATGAGCTATCAAGCCATGAAAGGACATAGAAGTCCTTAAATACATATCACTAAGTTAAGGAAGCCAGCCTGAAAAGTCCACATACCATATGATTCCAACTATGTAACATTCTGGAAAGGACAAAACTATGGAGGCAACAAAAGGATCATTGGTTGCCCAATCAGCTAAACATTTTAAAATAATTTATAAACTAAAAATGATAAGTAGTCTGGGGCGCCTGGGTGGCTCAGTCGTTAAGCGCCTGCCTTCGGCTCAGGTCATGATCCCAGGGTCCTGGGATCGAGCCCCGCATCGGGCTCCCTGCTCCGTGGGAAGCCTGCTTCTCCCTCTCCCTCACTGTGTTCCCTCTCTCACTGTGTCTCTTTCTGTCAAATAAATAAATAAAATCTTTAAAGAAAATAATAAAAAATAATAAAAATGATAAATAGTCTGTATGGAGGGTTTTCTGGTCGTCAATTTGTTTATATTGTAAGAATAATCCACATTTTCACTAAGCCTGTAGCAAACGATTCCACCCTTAGTCATCTTCTCTCCTATATGCACTCTCATCTAGGGCTAGGTATGTAAATTCTGTTTCTGTCAAGTTCCTATTTCCTATTTCAAGCTCCACATTTAAAAATCCCATTACATGGGGGTGCCTGGGTGGCTCAGTCAGTTAAGAGTGTGACTCTTGATTTTGGGTCAGATCAGGGTCTCAGAGCCATTAAATCAAGCCCTGTAGTGGGCTCTATGCTGGGCTTGGAGCCTGCTGAAGATTCTCTCTCTCCTTCCTGCCTCCACTTTCTCTTAAAAGAAAAAGTTTAAAAATCCCATTGCATGGGGCGCCTGGGTGGCTCAGTTGGTTAGGCGTCTGCCTTCAGCTCAGGACATGATCCTGGGGTCCTGGGATCGAGCCCCACATGGAGATCCCTGTTCAGCAAGGAGCCTGCTTCTCCATCTCCCTCTGCTTCTCCCTCGGCTTGTGCTCTCTTGTTCTCTCTGTCAAATAAATAAATAAAATCTTAAAAAAATCCCCTTGCATGGCCAATATAAATTTTATAGGCTTATGTATTTTATAGGTTTTAAAAATCAGTATGTCTTAGAATTTTTTATTTTCCTCTCAGTAACCTGACCAACCACAAATTTCACCAAAATGATAAATAGCACCTCTGGCCCCTCTATTTTTCAGATCAAAATTTTAAAAATTGCCCTTTATACTTCTTACTTTACATCCCACATCTAATCCATTAACAAGTTTGGTACACTCTACCTTCAAAATATTAAAATTCCTACCAATTTATGCAACTTATAGTGTGAGCAATTGTCCATCTATCAAGCCTCATCTCTCATTCTCTGCTTCATCAATTTTAAAATTATGGGCAGAGTTAACAGGAACCACTGAGGCATACTGAAGTATGCAGAGGCTAAAAAATGCTGGAATCAGCTATCAACCTAGACCTAAAGGGGATAAAGTATTTATGAAAACTGTCTAACAAGAGCTGGAGCACTGGGAGAAGGCTGCTGGAAAGAGCAGAGGTTCTTTTTAGAGGAACATAATTACCTCACTGGCAACCTGTGGCATGGCACAGTGAACAAGAACAATGAATACCCCACCATCATTCTCCACCAATTTGCTGATTTCCAGGAAGTATTTCTCATTTTAGGAACCATAAAGGAACTGAAAAGGCAAAGGAACTTATTTTAATAGCCACCTAAGGCACAGAGAAGGGTGGAAGGTATATTTGCAAAGGCAACACAAAATAACCAACCAATATACTTCATTTTATATTACGCCCTTACATGAACAGACAGATTTTTCATTCAGCAGTTATGTATTAAATGCCAACAATGTCCCTGGCACTCTTGCACCCTGGAGACATAGTGGCAAACACAATATACCACACGCCTTCTCTCACTGAAACTACACTCTGTTGAAGGTAAAACCACTGAACAAACTAACAACTAAAGAAATAATATCATGTTAGGCAATATTTAGTGACATGAAAGAGGTGTTGAAATTCAAGATGGTGGGTGCCTGGGTGGCTCAGTTGGTTAAGCGACTGCCTTCGGCTCAGGTCATGATCCTGGAGTCCCTGGATCGAGTCCCACATCAGGCTCCCTGCTCGGCAGGGAGTCTGCTTCTCCCTCTGACCCTCCCCCATCTCATGTGCTCTCTCTCATTCTCTCTCTCTCAAATAAATAAATAAAATCTTAAAAAAAAAAAAAGAAAAGAAATTCAAGATGGTATTTGAAGGAAATGTGGCAGACTTTGAAAACTGGAGCGAGAAACATTTTAGGCAGAGGAAACAGCAAGAACTAAACCCTCCTGAGGTTTTGTAGAACAGTTGAGTAAATATTATTTTTATATTATATTGAACTATTCTTTCACAGCTATTATTTTATAAAATTTTCTCATTAGTAAAAGAAGATTATTATACCTAATCCATAAAATGTGAGAATGATGTTTAGCATGGTATCTGTCCTACAGTAAGAGTTCAATAAATAGTACAGAGTTCTCTATCATTTATTATTATTTTCTTCATTATTATAATTATTATTATATTTTAACATCAAGGCTATTTTCATTGATATACAATTGTCTCTTAAAAGATTTAGACAGGAAGAAAAGAAAGAGAGTAATAGTATTAATTACTTCAGAATAAATCTGTACCTGTAGCTGAAGGCATATTATAAAAAGTATTTCCCTTGCAATTAAATGGAGTGGTTTTCATAAAGGTAAGCCAGGTCACATATATTTAATGAAATGATATACCAGAATTATTCAGTAGTAGCTCTGTTACCAAACACAAACAATCAAAAAATCAATTCCAGGTGTAATCAGGCATTGACATTAATTAGTGACATTTTAAACTATACCAATATTCTTTGACTGCAAAGTCCAAAATTATCTTTGCTACTAAAAAATTACACTTTTGTATCATGAGACCACAAAGAAGCCTGTGATAACCACTGAAACATGTATTACTGAAAAGCAGTTATTCTTAGTATTTTCCCCCAAATGCACCTATATTCTTCTCTTGACACTTTTCATTGTTTTGCTTTTATCTTAATGTCCCAACATCATTTTTATTCATCTCTATCATTATCTCACTCACTCACTCACTCATTCACTCACTCTCACAGAACTTTTCTAAATTACTTAGATTAATCCTATTAATGGTTATAGATTATAGACTAAATTTATACAAGAGTACCTACTGTATGTATGTGGATATGAATTACATGTGGTTTCATGTCTCAATTAGTTTATGATTCAATCAGATTTGTTAAATCTTTTTCCTGATGGTCAAATGATCATTCCTTCTATTTTGTGACATTTCACTTTGGAAAGACCCCTCTGAGTTTGTAAGAAATGGATACAGTGAAATAACATGGACTGGTAACAAAAATAAAATAAAATATAAATTTAAAAATATTAAGAAGAAGGAGGAGGAGGAGGAGGAAGAGGAAAAGGAGGAAGAAGAAGAGGAAGAGGAAGAGGAGGAAGAAGAGGAAGAGGTGGAGGAGGAAGAAGAAGAAGGAGAAATAACATGAACATCAACAATAACTACTAAGGTCCTTTTTCTCTTTTACTGCCCACTAAGCACTCCATAGTTATCATCTACCATAATTTAACACTTACGGTAACATATGAGATAGATACTTTTATTCCACCTTTACAGATAAAAGTACTGAGGACTTGGAGTCGATGGTGCCTTGACTGAATCAGTGCTACGAAGCAGAAAAGTTTAGATGTGTATCTGTGATCCATCTGGACCCAGAGCCCAGGCACCTACACTGAGGTGCACTGTGTAAAATTGTATTCTTAACTGAAGAGCAGAAATGCTTGCACATGCACAAATTCCTCCAAGAGTTCTAGGAATGTTTTACCTTTGTTTTGATTTCTAAAGTATTAATTTCTTAAGTGTACTTTAGTGGTGTAATATTTGCAATCTGCAATGTTAATTATAGAGAAGTCCTCAGAGTAATTACTCCATACTTCTCACTCTTAGTGAAATGAAAATAACATATTATTGTCCTAGGTTAATGTCTAATTCCAAACATCTATAGAGTTAATGTATCAACACTCTTATGCTTAACTTTTTAAAATAAGCTAAAGTATAAACTGCTGCTATTTCTCAAGACTGGAAAACATGATAAAACTATCTTGAGATTAATCATTTGCATAGATTATATTTAAAATATTCTTTCATTGATCTTTATGACATTTTCCCAATTAAATTATAGATTTTGTGTACACTGGCTTTGCAGTTAGACTTCATATTTTCAGAAAGAAGCTTGTAAACACTATTATGTATTTATGATTTCTGAGTTTGCTCAAATTGTATATATTATTTTTTATATTTAAGTGTATTTTCTAGTGCTTTTCAAATATTTCTAATTATTTGGGGGATGAAGAATAAGCCTCTAAACAATGACAAGTTGCTATTTATTTTGAGAATCTGTTAAAAGTTAAAGATGTGTCTTTTGGAGTGCACGGAAGAAAGAACATTGAGAAAAGAAAAGAGCAGCAATTAAGAGAAAAACCTAAAGCACAGCTTTGTTCTTGATGATAGCTAAATAGGCTACATTTTACTAAATATGAGATTATGCTAATTCTCTATGCAGAAGAAATTAATGGGTCAAATATGGCAAACATGATTTGGTGACAAAATAAGGAGCTATCACATGTAATAACTTCTAAAGTTTTGATTATTTTGTGTTTATTACAGAGTAAAAATACTCTTCCTACAATTTTTGTGAGAATAGCTGTTCAAGATTTCACTATCCAACCAGATTTTTTTTTTTCCAACTTCTCTCCAATCCTGTGGAATGAAATTGATTCCAACAAGGAATTTCACAGTTTACCCAGACAATGACTAATATTTTTAGTCTCTGTCATCTACTTCCCAACTTAAATACAATTATAGCTATCCAGTTAAATAAATACATATATTTATATTTATATAAATACATATATTCCAACATTGTTCTGGAACTGGTTATATAGTTGTGAAGTAGCCTTAGTCACAGCTTGGTTTAAATTAAACCAAGCAGGGTGACTGGGTGGCTCAGTCGTTAAGCGTCTGCCTTTGGCTCAGGTCATGGTCCCAGGGTCCTGGGATTGAGCCCCACATTGGGCTCCCTGCTCGGCGGGAAGCCGGCTTCTCCCTCTCCCACTCCCCCTGCTTGTGTTCCCTCTGTCGCTGTGTCTCTCTCTGTCAAATAAATAAAAATAAAATCTCTAAAAAAAATAAATTAAACCAAGCTATTCAAAAGTTCAAGCCAGAAGTATGGGTATATTTGGATATTTATGTGAGTGACATTTCCCCTACCCATAAACCTAACAAAACTGTCAAGAAAAACTACTCGTGGCCCAAAACACTGTAATCCCAGGAATAGAGCATACTATGAGGCCAATAAGACACTAGAAGATGCATCTTTCCCACCCTTGTTGGCTATCACTGGCTTGTACAATCATGGGCGCAGACAATTTTTTATTACCCAGTGACCACCAACCTCTTATGAACCCTACCCCTGCACAAGCATTATATCTGATTTGCTCTCAGCACCTATTACCTACATCCATTTAGATATTTCCTAGCTGTTTCAGAAAAACTACTTAGGGATGATAGGAGATGATATTTCATCCTGACACTGCAATGCTCAAAATCAAGCTTAAATAAGTTGCAGTAGACCCACCCAGAAAGAATGCTAGTAAGAATACATGCTCTAAAAGTAATCTTTATATACTACATCAGTTCAGAGATTCAAAAAACAGATTGAGGTAGTAGAAGAGATGACATAAAGATCTTCTCAACAACGAAAAATAAATGAGAATCTGTGCACAATGATCTGCCATACCAAATAATTATGAAAAAGAGATTTGCCAAAATCTCAGCTAACAGGTATCAAGGATGAAGGTAGCATTCCTGGGTGGCTCAGTCAGTTAAGCATCTGCCTTCAGCCTAGGTCATGATCTCAGGGTGCTGGGATCGAGTCCCACATTGGGCTCTCTGCTCAGTGGGGAGTCTGCTTCTCCCTCTGCCCCTCACCCCACTTGTGCTCACTCTCTCTCTCAAATAAATAAATAAAAATCTTTTTTAAAAAAGGATGAAGGCAATCCCCTATGATGCAAAACTATGTCTATATACCTTCAGGTTGACAGTAATTTTTTTTTTTTTCCTGCTTCTTAGGTCAAATTCATGAGATAGAATTTGAGTGAACTTGGAAGGGGAGATTCTTCACCATTCTAGCCTCTAGATGAGAATGTGGTCCAGCTGACACCCCGTCAGACTCTGACCAGAAAACATAAGTAAGCCATGCTCTGAATCCTGATCAAAGAACTGTGAGATAATAAATGTGTGCATTTTAAACTGACACAGTTATGGTAATCTGTTTTGCAATAATAGCTAATTCAAGAGCATTTGTAAGAAAATAATAGGAATTTAAAATAAAGAATTAGATTAAAATGATTTATTACCATTTAGAATTAGAAAAAAATACAACAAATTAATTTTAAAATGTTTACAAATACCACAAATACCTCATTATTCAGAAAAATAACAAAATTATTTTATTAATTAATTAGTGGCACAGCTATTGAAATTCTTTCCTCTACATGACTAACTATAGAGAACTGGTGGTTACCAGAAGGGAGATAGGTGAGGGGATGAGTGAGGCAGGCGAAGGGGATTAAGAGTACACTTATCATGATCAGCACTGAGTAATGTATAGGATCAAATCACTATATTTTACATCTAAAACTAATATAACAATGTACATTAATTATACTGGAATTAAAAAAAAACAAACAAAAAACCACCTCTTCCCTCTACATTTTGACCATAATTTCTGATGACTATTTCATGTTTGATAATATTAATTTTTTACACACTGAGAAGAAAGATAATTTAAACTTCTGCTATGCTTGATCAAATTTTTTTTATATCATTGCTAATGTAAAATATTCATGTTGGCTTAATAACTTGTTATAGGTGATGTTCTGTAAAGTTTTAGGATCAAATTTGAAGTGCAATTAGTTTATTTCATATATCTGTTGTTAGATTTTACAGTGTCTCAAGTTTACTGGTACAGTGAATAATCTGAAGTACTCTGAGTAGACAATAATCATCAACCAATTTGTTGTTGATGTCCTAACTGCCTTGGCTTATTACTATACATTTTATGCTATCTGTGTTGATGTATTTTGTGTCAAATTAACAAGAAATATATTTGTCTGTAGTCTTCATACAGGTTATTCCTTTTCATTAATAAAATTTTTAAAACAATTATCTATTCAAAATGTTCCTCTTTTAATTTTTCAAAAATTATATTTTTAATGATCTATTCAGTGCATTTGTTTTTAATGAATTTTCTCTTCCAATTTCTTCCTTTTTATGAATTTCTGATTTGTTTTTTTCTTTTTCTTTGTTATCAGCTTTGCAATAACAAATATTTTTATTAATATTTCTTTGCCACCTTGTTTTATATCAATTATATAGCTGGATTTCTTTCAGTTATTTATCAAATAAACTTAAATATAAGAAAATATAAGACCTTCATATGTGCCTAAACAAGAATTCTGTAATTTCTTGTTTTATTGAAATATTCTAAACTTGTTTCTGGAAATCAGATTTTTTTTCTTTTTGAAAATTTTACAAAAGCATGTCTCCATGTAAATAGGGGCCACAGAAGAGGTCTGGAAAAGCAAAGGGCCTTAAATCCTAAACTCCATAGCCTTCTCTTTACAATGACTCCAGGGTCATCCCTAGATTGACTGTCTTGTTGGAGACCACCCATGATCCAAGCTAATGAGACTTAGAGAGGCTTATGCTCACTGATATCACTAAATCAGTAAGAAAAAATCTAGTATCCTAAATAAATACTGGGACAGTCACAAAATGTGGTTAAGTGGAAAATGGGAGAAAAAGCAAAAAATAAAAAGCGAACAAAAGAACCCCCATAAAGTAGTAATCATATAGGTGCAGTATAATGGAATAGTAACATATTTTATGCTAAACTCAACAATAGTTTGGAATGAAAATGAGCTGTTGCTTTAGTCACCATTAGAAGAAACAGAAAATTAAATGTTTGTCAGCTGTGTGGAAAATGATAACAGTCACTTAAAAGATAAATCTTATAGGATTTATTCAAACTTATCAGAGAAAAACTCAATGACTCAATGTTTTTTCTTCTTCTTTTTTTTGAATTTCAACAGAGATTAAATTGTTTTCTGGCTTATGAAACCAGGCAGAGAACAATAAGTTAAATCAAACAATACACTATTTAACTTATATTAACGTTAGAGAGTAAGTACATTTAAAGGTTTTTCAGAAGCTTTCTCAGGCTTCAAAATTCCTTAAGTAAGTTGTTTATTTGAAACATCTATATAAACAGATATTAGCAAAAAACAAAAATAAAAATAAACAGATAATTAGCATAGTTCATTAAATAAATGAGATCATTTTTAGAAAATTTATTCTACATCTATGGTGAAATTTGAATAGTTTTTTTCTTGGCAAATAAGTTTTATCCTAAGAATTATATATATTAATATATTTCTTAATATATTTAACTGTATTGATGGATTCTAAATAAAAGTAATTATAAAAGTTTTGACCATGTTTTAATACTCACGCTTCCCCTTTCCTTAGTTGGAAAGGAAACTTGTATTTGGGGAAATAGACAAAGTTGACCTCCTTTCTTCCCCAGAAGTACTTCTAAGTGTCCTAACATATTTTGACACTTCATCCCCACTCTAGCAAAAAAAAAAAAAAAAAAAAAATTGGAGAAGGGGGGATAAGCTATGGGTGCACAAATTTTCTGACATAACTTGAGTCCTTACATGATGGCATAATATTTGGTCTGGCAGATGTTAGGCACTTTTATGGGATCTTTAAACAAGGTCAATGTGGGTATCTTATTGACATTTTGCCTAAAACACGTGGTATTTTCCTCTGGTTGCTGCTTATCTTTTCTTCCTCAATTTGGGCAAGGAATAGCTGGAATATACTGTTAGGCTACAAGGGGGATCATCTGAGGCAACTCACTGGAGCTACAGGGTCTACATCCAAAATTTTTTTCTACAGCAAACATTCTGGAATTGACTGGAAATTGAGAACTCAGCTGAGTCTTTCAGGAGTCCTGGGTCCTTTCAGTGTGATCATTCCATGGAGTTGTTTGGGCTTCCTCACAGCATGGAAGCTGTGTTTCAAGAATAAGTTTTACCAAAAGACAGAAAATATATGCTACCTGTCCCTTAGACCTGGTTCTGCTAACCAGCACCCAATCACTTCCATCATATTCTGTTAGTAAAATCAATCATAGAGCTTTCTTAAAAAAAAAAAAAAAAGTAACATATAATGTATTATTTGTTTCAGGGATACAGGTCTGTGATTCATCAGTCTTACACAACACCAGTGCTCCCCACAACACAGACCCTCCCAAATGTCCATCACCTAGTCACCCCATCCCCCACCCCTTCCCTCCAGAAACCCTCAGTTTGTTTCCTAAGATTAAGAGTCTCATGGTTTGTCTCCCTCTCTGGTTTCATCTTGTTTCATTTTTTCCTCTCTTCCCCTATGTTCCTCTTTCTTGTTTCTTAAATTCCACATATCAGTGAGATCATATGATAATTGTCTTTCTCTGATTGACCGATTTCGCTTAGCGTAATACTGTCTAGTTCCATCCACGTTGTTGCAAATGGCAAGATTTCATTTTTTTGATGGCTGAGTAATATTCCATTGTACCACATCTTCTTTATCCATTCATCTGTCAATGGACATCTGGGCTCTTTCCATAGTTTGGCTATTGTGGACATTGCTGTTACAAACATTGGGGTGCAGATGCCCCTTCAGATCACTACATTTGTTATCTTTGGAGTAAATACTCAGTAGTGCAATTGCTGGGTCATGGGGTAGCTCTATTTTCAACTTTTTGAGGAACCTCCATACTGTTTTCCAGAGTGGCTGCACCAGCTTGCATTCCCACCAACAGTGTAGTAGGGTTCCCCTTTCTCTGCATCCTCGCCAACATCTGTTGTTACCTGACTTGTTAATTTTAACCATTCTGACTGGTATAAGGTAGTATCTCATTGTGACTTTGATTTGTATTTCCCTGATGCTGAGTGATGTTGAGCAGTCTGTTCATGTCTTCTGCCCATTTCTTGATTGGATTATTTGTTCTTTGGGTGTTGAATTTGGTAAGTTCGTTATAGATTTTGGATACTAGCCCTTTATCTGATATCTTCTCCCATTCTGTCGGTTGTCTCTTGGTTTTGCTGACTTTCCTTTGCTGTGCAAAAGATTTTTATCTTGATGAAGTCCCAATAGTTCATTTTTGCCCTTGTTTCCCTTGTCTTTGGAGACGTGTCTAGCAAGAAGTTGCTGCAGCAGAGGTCGAAGAGGTTGCTGCCAGTGTTCTCCTCAAGGAAAAGGAAGGTAACCTTCCCTTTCAATGGGAGAAGTTTTAAAGAATGGAAATGACTTTTAGTCTTTCCTAATTGAGGTTTATTTCTCTTCCACATGTGTGATATCCAGAAGGAAGCAATTCATGTCCATTAAGGTAAATCTACAATTACCAGTGACCAAAGATTCCTTCTATTTTCTTGCTCCCTCATCCTCAACACATATTTTCCTTCTTGTGGTTGAAGGTCAGCTGGATGAACAAATGATAAAGAAGAGTGTGCATCGCCCTTTAATCATAGTTACTAAAATTTCTTTTCTTTCTTTCTTTTCTTTTTTTTTTAAAGAGAGAGCATGAGCAGAGGAGGGGCAGAGAGGGAGAGAGAATCTTAAGTAGGCTTCATGTGGAGCCTGACCAGGGCTTGATCTCATGACCCTGAAATCATGACGTGAGCTGAAACCAAGAGTTGGACGCTTAACCAAACTGAGCCACCCAGATGCCCCTAGTTACTAAAATTTCTAATGGGACATTCACTTAAGTATATCTAGTCATTTCTAACTGCAAGGAAATTGGGGAATTTTTATTCTAGAAAGAATTTTATGTAATTAGAACTCAAGCTTTTATTACTTAACATAAGGAATGAATATTAGGAGAAAGGCAGTAGTCTCTGCTACAAAACACACATTTGTATCTTTTTTGAGAAGAGAATCATATTTTATAAGATTTTTTGTATTGGTTGGAATTTATTTGCAGATAGGTTTAGACAAAACAGAAACAGATTCAGATCAAAGTATTAGTTAGCTAAATATAATTTCTTAATGCATAGTGAGCCATGTAATCAATCAGAAGAGATGTAGTCAGGAGAAATATCCAATCACCTTATTGACTGTTCCAGTAGAAATCCCTCTTGACACCATCACAGCGACAGACACTAGAACCTTTGCCAAGCCGCTACAGAGAAAAACAAATGACTACATGACTGTCCTTGCCAGAAGAGCCATTCAGCTTCACTCAACTTGCACATCATCTTTCTTATTCTGACAAGGTATAATGGTTTAAATTTCTCTATACAACCTAGTTGCAAGGGATGCTGGAAAATGTAGTTTTGAGCTTCATCCTGGGAAAGAGAGGATTCAAAATGGGGAGGGATACCAAAGTGGGCAAGCTATATTCAAAACAGTTTATGTGTACAAGCAACATCTCTCATTTTATAAGGTATTCATGACCTACTAAAATTAAGAAAAATTACACTATACTATTTCTTTGAAGACATAAAACTATGAAGAATTCACCAAAAAACAATATTTTGAAAACAAAGAAAAATGTGTATTTATAATCATCCCAAATAGTATAAACTGAAAGTAAATTAAGAACAAGAAATATTTGCAATAAATTAGATATTCAGTTTATATTTTTAAATTGTATATCTCTTTTACAAATGAATAAAAATACTTTGACAAAATAGGTAAAAGTAATTGATATATTAATTATGCATATACAGATATAGACACTCAAATACAAAAGATTAAAAAAAAGGCCCAATGAAAAATTAAAAATGGATCAAAACCATGTTTGGTCTGTCTAGTAACAGAAGAAATACAAATTGAAGAGAAAAACAAGTAAAGCAATTATTTGTAATCTTAAAATCTACACTTCCTACCAAGTTCAGAAATATTATGCCTGGTTTGATCATTTATTTATTTCATTTTAATATAAAAATAGCTGTCTTACATTGAGAAAAACTTACTGGATTTAGAGTGAAAATATCTGGGTTCATACATCCTCTCTGCAAATATCTTACTTTTTACTTCTTGTGATGCTCAGTTACATATCTAAGAAAATGTAGATAATAAAAACTTCTTCATAAGTTTATAAGTTACTATGAGGTTTAACTGAAAAGTGAAAGAGCTTATTAACAATTATTGATATATATTAGGTGTTTAATTACTTTTATCCCTTTATTCTTCTGCAACACATGTGTGCTACTTTATGACCACCGTCATTCCTTTGTCCATCTTCTTACAAAATCTCATTGACTCAGATTCATTTCAGTTTCTCCTTCTATCATCCCAGGTTAGACTCTCTTCACCTCATTTTTTACTTCCTTTCATAGAGGTTCTCTCCTCTCTAATATATGTCGTATTCTATCTCCAGATCAATTTCATAAAATATGATCATGGCAACAAACGTTATTGCTTAGAGGGTGAAGCTCAAAACACCTTAGCCTGGCATGTCAAGTTTTCCAATATCTGGCCCAGATTGTGTAAATTACCTTCTTTTACACTGAAGTTTAAGATAGAACTCCCTTCCATTCTAATGAAGCTAGACCTTTTAATACCTTCCAACTACAACGTGCTCATACCTACATTTTGTTTTTCCTCTCTTTGAGTAAGTTAGTGCCTGCACTGTTTAAGCCCTCAAAGAACATCTTTTGCATTAATATGGCAGCCAATTAAGTTTCCCAAATTGGGTTTCTTAGGTCTATGTGAAAGTACAATAGTTATTCTAGGGGAAAATTTGTTTTATGGGTGTAAAACTTTGAAAATATATCAAAAAGTTCAAACCATATTCAATTAAGATTGAAATAAAATGCTACTAAATATTACATAGAATATATTCACAGGTAAAGGTGTATCTAACAACTACATTATAAGTCACAGTTGATATTTTTGTGTTTCATTGAATATTAACTTTCTATGAATAAATTTTCTATTGAAAGCCTTGATGTATTCTAATGAATTTATGAGAAAAAATAGCCGCTCTATACTTCCATTATCTATTTAACTTTTTTAAAGAAATTCAAAGTTTTTGACTAAGTTTGAGAAGGCGGAAACTCCACCAACATAAACCTCTAGCTTTGCCAGTTCACTGTGAATTTTCTTTTTTTTTTTTTTAAAGATTTTATTTATTTATTTGAGACAGAGACAGAAAGAGTGAGCACGAGCAGGGGGAGGGGCAGAGGGAGAAGGAAAAGCAGACTCCCTACTGAGCAGGGAGCCCGATGTAGGGCTAGATCCCAGGACCTGGATATCCTGGTCTAAACCAAAGGCAGATGCTTAACTACTGAGCCACCCAGGCGCCCCTCACTGAGAATTTTCTTAATGTTAATGTTGGGAACAGGAAGTCTTGGGAAAGCATGATAGCATCTTAGCAATTACCATCAGATGAGATGATGGAAATGGGCATATTTAGCCATGTGAAGAATGGCAAATTGTGACAAAGCAGAAAGAAAACAATGATTTACATCACTGACAGATGAGCCCTGGCTTTCTAGTAAGCAAAGAGAAAATCTTTCAGGCATGGGAAATAATGCCCCTTGAATCAAAACAAATTATAAGTATTGATTTTTAAATTATCTTCAGTAAGCTACCTTCTGGAAAAGAGAGGTGTAGGTTTGAATGACATTAGATATAATGACAGAGCCAGACACAAAAAACCCATAATTATACTTTTTCATCTTTGAGAACTATCATATTATTCCTGTTTGCTTGTTTGTTTCTTTTCTTTTTGTAGTTTCTTACAAAGCTTATCATATGATCCAGTAATTATGATCCTAAATATTTACCAAAATAAAGTGAAAATTGACACAAAAACTGTCCTATGGGTGTTTATAGCAACTTTATTCATAATCACCAAAACCTAGAAGCATCCAAGATCACCTTCAATAGGTAAATAGGCAAACTGTGGTATAGTCATACAATGAATTAGTATTCCACAAGAAAAAGAAATTATCTATCAAGCCAAATGAATATTAGTAAGTGAAAGAAGCCAGTCTGGAAAGGCTACAGATTGTATGCTTTGAACTATATGGTATTCTGGAAAAGACAAAACTATAGGAATAGGAAAAAGATCAGTGGTTGACAGGGGTTAGCAGGGAGTAGAGGAGAGGGAGAAATGAATAGGTGAAGCATACAGCATTTTTAGGGCAGTAAAACTATTCTATATGCTACTGTATTGACACATACGTGACATTATATATTTGTCAAAGAACTGTATAACATAAAGAGTAAATTGTAATGTAATGTAATATCATATAAACTATGAGCTTTAGTTAATAATAATTTATTAATAGTTTTATCATTATTAACAAATGTATCCCACAAATGCAAGATGCTAATAATAGGGAAAACTGTGTGGTTGGGGAGGGGGTTGTTACATAGGAATTCTCTGTATTTTCTGTAGAATTTTTCTATAAATCTAAAAATGCTGTAAAAAACAGTTTATTAAAAAAAAATTTGTAACATGGAAAACAACCCATGCTTTCAGAGTTTATAAATTAGCTTGAGAGCATTAGGAAGTAGTGAACTTGTCCAAAGTCATTTTAACATAATATTTATCTCACAGCAGTATGTGTGGGTCTAGGAGGAAAGATGAGATGTTATATGTCTGCCCTTATAAAAGAAAATGTCTTCTTAGAGCCTTGCTATGGTTTATAAATGGAAATTTACTCTCTAGTAATACTGATCTATTAAAATGCAACATTTTTTTTGAGGAACAGATATCAGCAATATCAACAGCTATCAACAGCATTACATCAACACAAGCACACTGGGGAAAAAAAGAAGAGCAAAAAGCAAACTATAGGCAAGGCATTTTATTTTCATGGAGCTTGAGTTACAATTCCATAACATGGTAACTTCCCTCAGTCTAGACTCCAGAGATGCTCCTGAGTAAGGTAGTCACACAAGGTTTCATTTGAAGGCTAGCAAAAAATGGACATTCTAACATACAAATCTTATATGAGTTATGTTTTATAAGAATAGAGTCTCCATAACATCTACCAAGAAACATCTGGGCAACATTGACTAGGGGTGTTCAATGGTGGCTTTTGAGTATAGCTTCTCAATTCTATTTGGTCTTCACAGGAGACCTCAACTAGAGTGATGGTGACAGTAATCTGTCAGTGCCGGCTCACATCTTGTCAAATGGCAGAAAAGAATGTGGTGAACGTTACCAGACCTATTTAATTTTTATTCAAAATCACCCTGAAACTCTAATATAATTACTTTCTTAGGTTATCAGCCTTGTATCACTACTGCAATCTCTCTCCTGGGTGGTAATGGGAGTCCAGGCCCTGGTACATCCTCATGAGCTCAAGAGTTGTGCTAACCGACATCTTTGGCCACGTGAAACCAGCCATGACTCTCAGGCACAGCACATGTTTCTAATGAACCCACTCTTTAACCTGTGCTTTCCCATGGGTCCTGAATTATCTTTTAGCAAGTGTTATTCCTTTTGTTGTTGTTGCTGTTGTTTGACTTCTGTGTTAATGAACCCAAAGTTCTCTAAGCACAGAATACTTGGAAATTCACTACACTACAGATAATATTAAACCATCAAAATTCAGCAACATAAGAGATATTTCATCTTAAATATGGTGTGCATTTGCTAGTTTTCCTATTTATTTTCTCTTATTGTCCACAGAATTTAAAAGAATTTTTCAGCTGTCACTCTTTTTTTCAAAAGCACAAGTTTCAAAGCTTACAATTTCTTTAATTATATGACTATAACAATTTACTAATATTGGATACTTCCTCTCAGCTTTTCCGCAGTATCATTTCTTAGAATAAGGAAGGTACAAATTCAGTCTTGTTAGTATAGTCTAAGCAAGTGTAGTCAAGTCTAATTCAGAATATTCTGAGTATATTTTTATTTCTCACTTTGAGCATTTGAGGATATAGCATAGCAAATATATTTTTAAATTTACTCTGGAAAAATCATGTAGAAGAATCCAGTGATCTTAGTCTTTACAATAGACTCAAATTTAACATCCTTAATCATATTCCCAGTGATTAAAAACAAACAGGTAACAACAACAACTTGAGTTTTTCAAAGCTGCTATTTTATAACACTTTAAAAGTAAATAGGTAGCATCCATGCAGTCTGAAAACCATGCTTTCCGTTTGTCAAGAGAACATATATACACATCTCTGTCTCTATCATCATTTCTATCTTTACCATTTTTAATGAAAGAAAACACTCTTATCACCCATTTTAAATTTTTGGAAGATAAGAACAGTATTAAACTATACTTAAATTTAAGGAATCAGTGATGGCCTTTTCTACTCCAACTTTCAGCAATAATTTTTAGAAGGTCCATTACTCCTGTCATTAAAGACAACTCCCTTCCCATTCTGTGATGTGGCAGTTATCTAGTACCTAAATATCTATTCTGGTTCATCTATCATGCTAATCTTGTTATAATATTATAATGACTTAACTCTCTCCACACATGAGGGCAATAACAATATTTCTGGAAGCAAATATATAAATATATATATATATATATATATAATTATATATAATTTATATATACATATTATATATGTGTGTATATATATATTATGTCCCTAAATATTAATATATGGTTTAGTAATTATCCCCTCTGGGCACAAAGTAAGTTTTTAAGACTGCAAGTATTATAGAGTCCTTGAAACTAAGTAATTAAGCATCTCTTGTAGATTATCACAGAGTTTAAGCAATGCATTCACAAATCAACTGATTGGATTTATAACAGTTACAGTAATACATGAATATAGATTTGATAATTGTTATGCTATTAGTGGTTCTTGCTTCAAAACTGAATAAATAGGTCAGAGGAAGGAAAATTTAGTCTGAAGATTTGATTACCTTGTTATCTAATAAAAAATAGTCTAGTTGATATATTTGACTAAAAATCTTATAAAACTATGGGGGCATTATAATTATCACCAACCTTTTGGCTTTTGACTTCCTAAAGTTCTTTAGGTTGGTCTGAGACATGGCTCTAAGACAATAAATTATATTATTTTGTATTCCAGTTAAATAGTCATACTAGCATATAATAACATATAAGCAAAATCTCAACTGACCTGCCATCATAAATGTGGGGTTTTTTTTAGATGTGAAAAAAGTTCATCTGTTCAACTTATGTCTTCTACTCTATTTTATTTGAGATATAAGAAAAATATTCTAGAAATATTTTCTTTTTTTCATGTATACTGGAATGTCCTACAAAATTAGTTTTGAACATCTTTGTATCCACTGCAATTCTCAGAAAACCCAGGGACTATAAAAGAGAATTTGGTCATGTTTTTTGGATTATGTAGAAAGAATAGAGTGGTGGCTAATACTCTTTTATCATGGTAAGAGGAAAAGCACAAGTGATTATATCAATGTTGTCTTGAGACTTAACAAAGGATGTTGTGAGGAAATTAAGCAAAGCAGTATTTTTTCTTTGGATCTTTAGCACAACCAAAAGAAGTATAACATCCAGTGCTCATTGCCCTCCTTAATACCCATCACCGGACTAACAATGAATCATGGAACACTACATCAAAAACTAATGAAGTACTGTATGTATGGTGACTAACATACATAATAAAAAAAGAAAATTAAAAAAAGAAAAATCAAAAAGAAAATAAAATTAGTTTGAAACAAACAAAACAAAATAAAAAAGGAAGTAAATAAACACTGCCTTGAGCAGATAATTGTTTTGAGATCCTTTCTAACCACCCCATTGCTCTCAATCCTCCCACCCCCTTCTACTTAGAACACATACCTGTTTTGCATAGGAAGTTCTCCCTGTCTTTGATGTACCTACTGAAACAGGTGGGGGATAGGATGATTATGTTCACAGACCATGCTGAAGCCCATGAAAATGTGCAAATATAAAATCTATCTAGAGACTTCCCAAATGCTGAACTTCAGGAGGAAAATTTGAGTTGTGGGATTCAGAGGGACTATGTAGACATAGAAAATGTGATAGTGTAAGAGAGAGAGAATATTTGTGGGACATTCTTTGTTGATTGAGTGAACATTTTTGAGTGAACACCTACAAGGTCATGTCACTAAGGTTCTAATGCTCTTAAATTACGTGAGAAGACAGCTTGAATTTGTTAAAATGGAGGCACAGTGTCCACTTCTGCAGCCACTCAAACATATCCTCATTTCTTCATAGTTTATTCCCAGAAACATGGACCAAATAGGTGATTTCAATGTTTTCTGGGACCTCTGTTTGCTCATCAAGAAGTAATAGCTCAAATGGCAAGTGGCACAGTTAGATAACAATGCTACCTCCACATTCACTAGCTTTCCTGGACACATGTTCAGTGTTACGAGAGAGAATTTACAAATCTACTCATAAAGAACACTAGTTTGAAAGTAATAGCCACCCTAAGTTAAAGAGCAAGAACACGTCATCTGAAAAACATGTACGCCATTAAAGTTATTCTAAAGATAAATGTAGTACTTATTCTGTAACTCTGTGCATGTAACTTAACTTTAATATCAAGAATATTGGATTTTAGGACACCTGGGTGGCTCAGTTGGTTAAGCGTCTGCCTTCAGCTCAGGTCATGCTCCCAGGGTCCTGGAATCGAGTCCCGCATTGGGCTCCCTGCTCAGCGCAGAGTCCGTTTCTCCCTCTCCCTCTGCCCCTCCCCCGTGCTTGTGCACTCTCTCTCACTCTCTCTCAAATGAATAAAATCTTAAAAAAAAAATATTGGATTCTAAATATTCTTTTAATTGTAAGTGACAGAAAATCCCACTCAAAGTTAAGGTTAACAAAATGGAATTATACTTATTCAGTTTATTGACAGATTCAGGAATAGATCTGGAGTGTAAATACAGGGATACAAAAGATATTAACAGGATCCAGATGTGTTGCATCCCCTTGTTCCACTTAGCTCACTTCTCCTGATGGATTTCTTCTATCCTCATTGTTGAAAGATGGCTACCAGATGTTTCTAGAGACTTTTCTCTCCACGTTTCCATCAAATAGAAAAGAAGCTTCTTTTCCAATCACTTCAACGGTCCAATATATTTTTTGATGAGACAACCTAGATGAGTTGTCCAATGTAAAGAAAACAGTGGCCTGGATGACATGATGCAACCCCTGTGGTCATGGGGGTGGAAACTCAATAGCATGACCTAGACTGAGACTATGTAAATCTCCAAAGAAGAATCAAAAACTTGCTGGAGGCAAGAAGAACGATGTCAAGCAGTTAAATCAGTACTTTGTGGACTGGACTACATAGGCAAAAGACAGGGACTTGATTTGCACTTTACCTCCAAAGAGAATTATTTTTTGCTGTCATCTTGATTAAGTTTGAACTAAGGAAAAACACACACAAAAAAAATACATTCATGGCAAAAAACAGAAATTTAATGGATATTCTACTAAGATATTGAGGGTTTTTATTTGTGTAGTAGTTTTACTTTTTCTTAGTGACAACAAATGCTAACCAGAAATGGAAAGGAAAAATACATACCAAAAAGTTACTTAAAAATAA
Organism: Phoca vitulina; assembly: GCF_004348235.1. Taxonomy (NCBI): domain Eukaryota; kingdom Metazoa; phylum Chordata; class Mammalia; order Carnivora; family Phocidae; genus Phoca; species Phoca vitulina. The sequence continues at coordinate 74,061,008 of NW_022589711.1, read as the reverse complement.
GTTATTTTATAGTTAAAAAATGTATTCATCTACTACTCAAATTAACAAAGTAATTTTGGTACTGTGTGTATGTATAGTGTGTGCCTACATATTATGTATGTGTCTGTTTATGTACAAACAGTGTGTATGTATGTATATATAGCATGTGTATATATAGCATGCATGTATATACATAAATATATAGGGCATATATATACATATATATACATATATAGTATATAGATGTAGATACAAAATTCACTGACTATTATAGTCATTTTTGATCCAATAGTCTCCTAAACCTCTAACATATCCATAATATATAGTGGCAACTTTGATTCATTGTAAGTTTTTTAAACAAATGAATTTTACTTTTTGTTATATCAAATCATTTTTAGTACTCTTGGATTGTGGTACCATTAGAAAATATTTCTTGAAAAATATTTGTAATAACTTCAGGAGAAGGGGCGCCTGGGTGGCTCAGTCGTTAAGTGTCTGCCTTCGGCTCGGGTCATGATCCCGGGGTCCTGGGATCGAGCCCCACATCGGGCTCTCTGCTCGGCCAGGAACCTGCTTCTCCCTCTCCCACTCCCCTTGCTTGTGTTCCCTCTCTCACTGTGTCTCTCTCTGTCAAATAAATAAAATCTTTAAAAATAAATAAATAAATAAAAATAAATTCAGGAGAAAAGTGTTTTTTTTTTTTATTATTATGTTATGTTAGTCACCATGCATTACATCATTAGTTTTTGATGTAGTGTTCCATGAATCATTGTTTGCATATAACACCCAGTGCTCCATGCAGAACGTGCCCTCTTTAATACCCATCACCAGGCTAACCCATCCCCCCACCCCCCTCCCCTCTAGAACCCTCAGTTTGTTTTTCAGAGTTCATAGTCTCTCATGGTTCATCTCCCCCTCTGATTTATGACCTCACTGATATGAGGAATTCTTAATCTCAGGAAACAAACTGAGGGTTGCTGGAGTGGTGGGGGGTGGGAGGGATGGGGTGGCTGGGTGATAGACATTGGGGAGGGTATGTGCTATGGGGGACAGGAGAAAAGTTTTTGTTCAAAATTTTTACATGTGTATAATATATTGTGTATGTGCATGTGTGTGTGCATGTATATGTATATTGTCCATGGATTACATATGGAAGAATTTACAATATAGGAAATGTACTGTTCTAGGTATACAAAACCTGGTTGTGTTTCTGAAACTTCCACAGACTAGCTGTTTAACCTTGGATAATTCAATTCCTCTGGATCACAGTTTCTTCCAACAAAAGGTAAATTGCTGCACATATTTATTCAACAAATATGTATTGAATGTCCATTATATTCCAGATATTTTTCTAGGTTCTAAGGTTAGCAGTAAACAAATAGAAACAGAAATCTGCTTGCATGAACATATATCTTTGTGTGAGACAATGAACAAGACAGAGTAAAAGGCATAGTAAAAAAAAAAAAAAAAATCCATGATAAATGCTAAAGGAAAAAAAAAAGTAAACTACAGAATGAGAGTAGAAACTAACACAGTGGATCCATGGGTAAAATGGGGCAAGTCCTGAAGAGTCCTCAGTAGCATCCTAAGAATTCTATTCCGAGGAACAGATTCTAAGCACTAAACATTCTGCCTAAATCTTAAATATAAGTGGTTACATATGTGAATGATTATCAACAAAAAATGGGAAAAATAACATCATGTTTAATAAATCAGGTTTTTCAACTGGATAAAATTAATGCCTCCTCAGAGGACTCCTTCTTATTCAAGTTACTGAAGCCCAAAGTCTTCAATTATTCACAATATATGCTGCTAATAAATCGTTTTCTGAAAAATATTTTCACTTAAATATCTATATTACATATGTTACAAATTATATATTAATTATAATAATTATATATGCTATATATATAGCAAAATATTTTATTTTCCCCTTTAGTATTTGAAACTAAAGAGTAATCTTTTATTTGTGGCAAGTCACTATTGAAAATTATATATGTAGCTAAAAGTTTCAATCCTCTCACATTTTCTTTTAATTTTCAGCCTGTCAAATTAGTGCCAGTTAAAAATCACCAATTGACAATCTGTGAGAACGAATTCCTTTATAGAGTTTCTATCACTGAAGGTTTAGTTAACCTTCATGTGACCCCTTTAAAAGAGTTCCTACACTGAGATCTTCAATGAGAAAATGCAATCTAGAGTGAAAATACTGGATAAAATGGTGACAGATGGTACTGAAAATAGATTTGAAATGACACAATGTCTATTGTGAAACTGATTTTTCCTGTCAAGTCTTTATTTCCTAAAGAAATAGAGTTTTCATGATGAGTCCGAAGCTCCTTCACAATTTTTATTTATTTTGACTTAGAAATACTAACAATTCAATTGAAATTTCAGATTTTGACTCAAGCTTTATTGCTGCATTGCAAAAAAAAAAAAAAAAAAGGCATTAAATAGGTATTTAGAGTGTTGTGACTGCCACTCCTTTTAGACTGAAAGCATGTGATGCAGCAGGTCAGCCAAAACAGAACTATTCTTTAAGTAGTTGTTATAGTTAGGTAGATAAAGCATTAAAATTCACAGAGATATTCCAGGAAAGATGACTATCTTCATAGTAATAAAGGCCCTCCATAAATCCATGCAGACTGTCAGCCAGCATTGAATAGATAAATAGGTTGAAATTTTATGTCACCAGAGACAGAAGGTAAGACGTTTAGAGTGCTCGCTCATGTTACTCCTGCAGTGGCATCTGATGAAAACAGTGTCATCAATAAACACAAAGGCACATATCTACCTTGTCTGATCTAGTCTTCCTTCAGCATCCTTTCCTACATCCTTTCATCCCTCTCAGGAGCCCAGGACAGGAAAAGATGGAAACTCCTTCTGAGGTCTTGGTTGGGTTTTTCTGGACTTGAAGAAATTGTAGCAGATAATATTTATTTAATTAATTAATCGTCCTCTTTCACCACAACCATTGCTTGCACCAAGAATGTTTAGGGGTCTTACAGTCAATTATTCAAGAGGAAATGAACAATTCTTAGAATATCATTTATGAGGCTTCATGATAAGTTACTGTTTCAATTATCTAAACTCACCTCTAACTACTGCCTTACAGAAGCCCTGAACACAGGCCCCTCCAGCATGTCTGTTCCACAGAGGTCATGTTTTCTCTTACTTCTGTGACTTTCTTCATCTTCTTAGAAAGCATTTCCAAGCATCTACATTTGGCTAACTTCTAGTCATCCTTCAAAACTTATCTCAGGCATCATCATTTCTGAAATATCTTTCTTTTCCATATGACACTGTAGGTTAGATACTCTTCCAATGCATCTACGTGATAACATCATATCTTTACTTTTCTCCATATTAACAACTGCACTGGGTAGTTGATAATGCGTAAGTAATCGAGGCATAGAGAATATATATTTGAAAGAGTCCAATTTTTAGGTTTGGGCTAACCTGAATTCTATTTTACTCATGAGTGTGTTCTGTTAAGCAAGTTAATTAATCTTACTTAGTTTTGTTTCCATAAAATGAGGGCTAAAGATTTCTTCAATAAAAAGAAATTTTGACAATGATTTATTTACTAATTCATAAATGTATTTCCACATATATGTGTATATATATACTTCAGATTGTATGTGTGTATAGAGACAGAGAGAGACAGACATAGAGAGAGGGAGGGACTATTTTAGGGTCTGAGAATAGAAAATAGTTTGATTTAAACAGGGTGGGATTCTATCACCTAACCATTAAAGGACAGTGATACAAGGAAATTTTATCCTAAATTTGGAAATTTAAGAAATGAGGAGAATGGATGAAATAATAATCTAAGATATTATCACTAAATTGTTGGAATAAGTGAACAAGAGTAAATTGTTCTTTTCAAGAGATTTCCGAAGTTGATAAATTTCAGTTGATGGTAAATTCAAAGCAGATCCATCAGAGTGGTTAACTTAAGTGGAATGGAGGCAATTCTCTAGTTATGTAAATCGACACACTTCAGTGAATGTAATAGATATAATTCTGTAAAATGCATGTTTTATAAAATAACATATATCATAGTTAAAATTTCCATTATCAATATTAATGAGTGCATATACTCTATCATATAAGTATATGTGTACCATAATTTATTCTACTACTTTAATATTTACCTCATTTCCAAGTCCCACTATTATAAATTACACCATTGTTTTATATTTATATATGTATATACACATATATAAATGTAGATATAAATGTTTTTGCATATATATGCATCATTGCTTATAATGCCATTACTTATAATGTTTTTTCCATATTGTACATAATTTCTTCTGGACAGAATTCCTAGAAATGTAATTTTTAAAGTAATGACTATATTAAGATTCAGGAGCAAATTGTCAAATATCTTTACAGATAGGCCTAAGGTATATACAAATGTAATCCCAGCAGTATAGGATGAGAATAACTCCATGCATTACACTTTTCCCATCAATGATTCATATGACTTTTGGCTAATTTTTAGTTACTTGACTGATGTATTCATTGCTTCCTTATAGATTTGTATGAATTTTTCAGGAATTCCAGTTTCTCTTATTTTGAATCTCTTTCCTCTCTACTTTGTAACTAACAATTTTCTTCATCATTTTTAATCTCTATTATTTCACTGACTGTATTTGGAGATGCGGCCTTTAAGGAGGTAGTTAGGATAAATGAGTTCATATGGTGAAGCCCTAATCCAATAGGACTAATGTCCTTATAAGAAGAAGAAAAGATACCAGATCTCTCTTGTTCTCACTCTCTACCACACACACACACACACACACACACACACACACACACACGAAAGGCCACGTGAGGACATGAAAAGGGAACCATCTGCAGCCATGGAGACAGGTCTCAACAGAACCCGACCCTTTTGGCATCTTGCTTGGACATCAGCCTCCAGAACTGTGAGAAAATAAATTCCTGTTGTTTAAGCCACCCGGTCTGTGGTATTTTGTCTTGGGGTAGTCCAATCAGAATAATACAGTATACAATGAAATTTTTCTTTACACTCTTTCTTCTGGTCCTTTAATACAGTTACACAGTGAAAAAAACTTATCATTTTTTAAATCTCTTCAGACATATTTGTTGCATGTATAAGCAAACAAACACCAGTACACACACATCCAGATCTTTTCATCTTTTTTTCATAAATGACAAAATACTATATAAACTGTTATGCGTTTTATTATACTGTTGTTATATTATGATTTGTAAGAAATATGTATTTGGTCTTTGTCCATAGTTCCTGGCTTAGAGCTCCCAAAACCCTTGGAATTTCCTGAGTGATAAAAGCAAGGGAGCATTTTTGTCCTAATAGTTGGTCTCTTGTCCTGAGTTTCTGAAAACACTTCAGAGCCATAAAGTGAAGTGGGTGTCATGTTATTCACAAGCCCCTTTCCACCACACCTAGGTTATATGAATGAGGTAACTTTCAGAAAGCAACTGAGGACAGGGCTGGTTGTCAGGGAAACCAGCCATGAATAGAAGTGGAACTTTCAGTCCCACCCCTGATTTCCAGGGAAGAGGAAGAGCTGGAGATTGAATCTATCACTTCGGCTTTATAGCCAACCTGGCCTTGGGACATTAGAGTCTCTCAAGTTGGAGAGGAGGCAGTCATGTAGGACTGAACCCTTAACCCGTGGGATCTGACAGTACCTCCCAGTAAATAATGTCAGAACTGAGTTCAATTGTAGGACATCCACTTGGTGTCCAGAGAATTATTAGAGCATTTCTTGGTGTTGTAGGGAACCCCCAACACACACATTGGGATTGGGTCCCAGAACCACAAGTAACTATACAGATTAATCACCTTTCATAACAGCAAATAACTTTATCAATGGTTTTCAAATTGCATACAAATACATCACAGTTTATCCATTTTGCTAAAGATAAATTTGATTTCCAGGATTTTGCTACTAAAAATTTGTTATACTGCCTTTTATATGCCATTTCCTACTTTGAAGTATATCTGCATGATAAATTCTTGCAAGAGGAATCGCTGCATTAAAGAGCTTCAGCACTCATTTTATAGATAGATCTTGACAAATATTCTTCTATATGGAATGACATTAATTTGTACTTTTCCAGAAATTTATGAGAATTCCTATTATCTCACACTACCACAGACATGCACATGTACACACAAACACACACACACACAGTTACCAAACTTTTGGGACTTTGAAAATATAATATGTGAAATGTAATAGTTTACTATGGTTTTGGTTTATATTTTTATTACTCTGAATGAGACTGAACATTTCTTTTATAAAAAACTGGACATAAAATTGTTAGCTCACTTTTCTTTCCTTGCATTTTTAAATATGCTATTCAATTGACTCCTGCATAAAGCACTGTCAAAAAGACTGATGATAATCGACTGTTCTTTTCCTTATGAATGACTTGGCCTTTATTGTCTGGTTGTCCATTAAAAAAAATTTTCTAGCAATCTTTTTTTTAATTTTGTTATTTATTTGAGAGAGAGAGAATGAAAGAGAGACCATGAGAAGTGGCGGGGGGGTGGTCAGAGGGAGAAGCAGACTCCCTGCCGAGCAGGGAGCACGATGCGGGACTTGATCCTGGGACTCCAGGATCATGACCTGAGCTGAAGGCAGTCACTTAACAAACTGAGCCACTCAGGCCCCAAAAATTTCTGGCAATTTTACTAGAATATATCTCAGCTTTGTTTGTTCCAAGTGACTTTCCCAGTATGTAGGATGCTCTTTCAATACAAATTTTCAAATGTTTTCATTCTTTTTTAAAAAATTAAGAATTTGTCTTGAAATATGGTCTTTAGTTTTTGAGCTGTTATTTTCTTATTCAGGACTCTTAGTATACATGTATTGGATCTTCCTTGCCTAACCTCTGTCATATTTTTTTTTTTTAAAGATTTTATTTATTTATTTGAGAGAGAGAGACACAGCGAGAGAGGGAACACAAGCAGGGGGAGTGGGAGAGGGAGAAGCAGGCTCCCCGCCGAGCAGGGAGCTCGATGCGGGGCTCGATCCCAGGACCCTGGGATCATGACCTGAGCCGAAAGCAGACGCTTAACCGACTGAGCCACCCAGGCGCCCCCCTCTGTCATATTTTTAATAATACCTTTAAATCCTTTTAATTTTTTTAATTTTAAAATTTTTACTTCTCTCACTTTCTAGTCTCTTAAGTCATTTTTTATTTAAAATCCTTCTTTCTCATTTATTCTTTATTTCTGAAATGTTTTTTATTTTTTCTAAATATTTATTGAATTTTCCTATTTTCTGATTTTGTTTCCTATTTTCTGATTTTATGTTTCCAATTTTGTTTTTATACTTCCTATCTTACTTTTGTTTGAGTATAGTTTTAATCTAATCTGTGAGCATGCCTTTCTGATACCTTTTCATCATCTGTAAGGATGTTATTCTGCTTCTCACTCTCTCTTTTTCTTAAAATAATTCTGAATGAAATTTGTGATCATAATCATTTTCTTTCTTTTTTTTTTTTTTTTTTTTGCTTGGTTAGATTTGCCTTACTGAACTGTTTCACTTCTCTAGAAACCCTTTTCTGTTCTTTTTGTGAAGTGATCAGAAATATGGTTTCCTATTCCCTAGTATCTCCTTGATCTGTTTCCTATCCCCACTTTTATGTGAATTTTGTTTGCTGTTATTGTACCCATCTCGCTTAATTGGGACAATATTCCCAGCATTTTCTCCTTAGTGTGAGGCTATTTACTGGATTGGTTACTTTTCAATGTTCGTGAGGCCTAGTTACCCCCAAATCTGCAGATGTTGTTTGGGACACCTGGAATTCATCCAAAAACTGGAGTGCAGATTCTCTTCTCAGTTGACTTTTCTGTTTTCAAATGGTCCCAATGAGCTTCTCAATGAATACCTGTATGGTATTTGAAGCATTCTTCTCTTGTGTCCTTTACAATTTTCTAATTCTGTGATGATTTAATTTCTTAAACTTTTTTTTGTAGTCTCCTACCTCAGATTTTAGTATCTCCCCTTGTATTTGTTTTTTTTTAAGTATTTTATTTATTTACTTGAGAGAGAAAGAGAGTGAGCAAGAGAGAGAGCACAACCCAAGGGTAGAGGGAGAGGGAGATACAGACTCCCCGCTGAGCAGGGAGCCCGATGCGGTGCTCGATCCCATAACCCTTGGATCATGACCTGAGCCAAAGGCAGACACTTAACTGACTGAGCCACCCAGGTGCCCCATCTCCCCTTGTCTTTGATCCTCTTTTCTGACTTCATGCACTTCCACATCATTGAATTGTTTCTCAGCTACAATTATGCCATTATTTTTTTTAATTTTTTAATTTTTAAAAAAATTTTAATTAACATATATTATTTGTTTCAGGGGTACAGGTCTGTGATTCATCAGTCTTACACAATTCACAGTGCTCACCATAGTACATACCTTCCCCAATGTCCATCACCCAGCCACCCCAGCCCTCCCACCCCCCTCCACTCCAGCAGCTCTCAGTTTGTTTCCTGAGATTAAGAGTCTCTTATGGTTTGTCTCCCTCTCTGGTTTCATCTTGTTTCATTTTCCCCTCCCTTCCCCTATGATCTCCTGCCTGTTTCTCAAATTCCACATATTAGTGGAATACCATATGATACTTGTCTTTCTCTGATTGACTTATTTCACTTAACATAATACCCTCTAGTTCCATCCACATTGTTGCAAATGTCAAGATTTCATTTTTATTATGCCATTATTTTTTTTAATGTATGGAAAAATATTTGGTTTTGGTTTCCATTTTCTCCTTGGCAATTTGTGTGTGTATGTGTGTGTGTGTATGTTTCCAAAGAGTTAGCAAAACCTTTCTAATGAATACTGTTTATGATTTGACTTTTCTTTGTTTTGATAATATGTTTGTAGATCCAGCCATATTTCCTAAAGAAAGTACATTTTTCTGGTTGTTAAGACTCTGGCTCCCTTTCAAAACAGTACCATTCTCATTGGCTATTTTGTCACTGGCTGCCCTCTCTATGTCATGCATTGCCAGTGGAAAAGGACAGATCGCATACATACTGGCTATACTTTTCAGTACAACTTAATTAAATTTCTGGATTTTGCAAAAAGTTTATTTTCAGGTCTTTAGAGCAATTGCAAATATTTCTCTTTTCTGTGCTCAAAAGGATAAAAAAATAGCTTATCTGGTGCTATATTAAATGAGAAGATTTTGGCTATTATCTTGTAAACTACATATTTGAGAAGAGTGTATGCCAACCAAACAAACATTTATTGAATGCTTATTTTTCATCTAGGGGTAAAAGAGTAATATTGGATACCATAGTGAAAAGCATACAAAATGTCTCAGCATTCAAAAATTTTATATTAGAGTAAGAAGAGATATATAAAGAAATAAATAGGTAACTTAGTTGTACTGAGAGATACTTGGAGAGAAATAAAGCATGGTAAGTAGAATAGGGAAATCTGGAAAGTGGAGGAAAGATTGCTCTTTTATACCAAATGGGCAGGAAAAACCTCAGTCGTAGATTGAAACTTGAGCAGAGACTGGGAAGAAATAAGGGCATGAACCACATAAACAACTGGTGAGGGCCTACAAACTAAGAGTCTAAATGCATATGGAACTCAACATTTTTATTCTCTTCTACTTTCAAAGCATGTTTACAGGTATCCTGATCATAAATTTTATCATCTTGGTAGTGTTAGTCTTTTTTAACTTTCTGATTTAATTGATCCTCTCTTAATAGCTTTCATGTTTTGGGGCACCTGGGTGGCTCAGTTGGTTAAGCGGCTGCCTTCAGCTCAGGTCATGATCCTGGGGTCCTGGGATCGAGCCCCATGTCTGGCTCCCTGCTCAGTGGAGAGCCTGCTTCTCCCTCTCCCTCCGCCTGCCACTCTGCCTACTTGTGCTCTCTCTCTATTTCTCTGTCAAATAAATAAATAAAATCTTTTAAAATTAAAAAAATAGCTTTCATGTTTTTCCACCTTTATATTATTTTAAATTACTATCATATTGAATAAGAGCTCAGAAATAAACCCACACTTAAATGGTCAATTAATCTTTGACAAAGCAGGAAAGAATATACAATGGGGGAAAGACTGTTTCTTTAACAAATGATGCTGGGAACAGCACAGCTACATGCAAAAGAATGAAACTGGATCACTTTCTTACACCATACATAAAAGTAAACTCAAAATGGATTGAAGACCTAAATGTGAGACCTGAAACCATAAAACTCCTAGAAAAAACATAGGTAGTAATTTCGTTGACATTAGTTAGGGCTGAAGCAGCATTTTTCTAGATAGGTCTCCTCAGGCAAGGGAAACAAAAACAAAAATAAACTATTGGGACTACATCAAAATAAAAAGTTCTTGCACAATGAAGGGAACCATCAACAAAACAAAAAGGCAACCTACTAAATAGGAGAAGATATTTTCAAATGAAAAATCCATTAAGGGATTAATATCCAAAATATATAAAGATCTTATACAACTCAACACCAAAAAAAAAAAAAAAAATCCAATTAGAAAATTGGACATGCAGATGATCAACAGAAATATGAAAATGCACAACATTACCAAACATCAGGGAAATGCAAATCAAAACAACAATGAGGGGCGCCTGGGTGGCTCAGTTGATTAAGCGACTGCCTTCGGCTCAGGTCATGATCCTGGAGTCCCTGGATCGAGTCCCGCATCGGGCTCCCTGCTCGGCAGGGAGTCTGCTTCTCCCTCTGACCCTCCCCTCTCTCATGTGCTCTCTCTCATTCTCTCTCTCTCAAATAAATAAATAAAATCTTTAAAAAAAAAAAAAAAAAAAACAATGAGATATCACCTTACACCTGTTAGAATGGCTAGAATAGTAAGTGTTGGCAAGGATGTAGGGAAAAGGGAACGCTCATGCCCTGGGTGAGAATATATACTCATGGAGCCACTGTAAAAAACAGTATGGTAGTTCCCCCAAAAATTAAAAATAGAAATATTATATGATCCAGTAATTCCACTACTATTTACCCAAATTAATTAAAATACTAATTCAAAAAGATGTATGTAACGCATGCTTAGTGCAGTATTATTTACAATGGCTAAGATATGGAAGCATTCCAAGTGTCCATCCATAAATGAATGGATAATGAAGATATAGTATAAAGTAATATTCTATTATATTTTATATATATATATCCATGGATGGATATATATTCCATTCAAAAATGGAATATTGTATTCTGTCCATTCCTTCTATGGATTCCATCCATTCCATATAATACAATAAAATATTGTGTGTGTCCGTGGATGGACCTAGAGGGTATAATGCTAAGGGAAATAAGTCAGAGAAAGACAAATACCATATGATTTCAATTTTATGTGGGATCTAAAAAGCAAAACAAAGAGACAAACAAACAAAAAAACCCAGATTCTTAAATACAGAGAAAAAACTGATGGTTGCAGAAGGGGAGGTGAGTGGGGGGAATGGGTAAAATTTTTAAAGGAGATTAAAAGCTATAGACTTCCAGTTATAAAATAAATAAGTCACAAATTTCAAAGGTACAGCATAGGGAATATAGTCAATAGTACTATAATAACAATGTTTGGTCACAGATGATAACTATATTTATCATGGTGAGTGCTGACTAATGTATAGTACTGTATACTTGAAGCTAATATAGCAATGTATATTAATTATAATTCAATAGAAAAATGCTAACAAAAATAACAATCTAGAAAATGTAGTCACACACCACTTATAATAATCTAGAAAATGTATTCACACACCACTTATTTATGATTTCCAATATTTTCATTTAAACACCAACATAAATGGGTAAAATTCGAGAAGAAATTCAAAAGAAATTCAAAAGATTCAAATTTGTAGTTACAAACTAAATAAGTCATGGGGATATAATGTGTATCATTGTGGCTATAGTTAATAATACCATATTACATATTTGAAGTTGCTAAGAGAATAGACATTAAAAGTTCTCATAGAAAAAAGAAAATTTGTAACTATGTATGGTGACAGATGTTAATTAGACCTCATTTTGCAATATATACAAATATATTGTATACTGTCAACGTCTAGTGCGTTGGGGTCCCTGGGTAAGGGTCGCGAAATC